>NC_137463.1:232948414-233162744 GCF_964235325.1 Thermobia domestica
GGGGTACCGAGACATGTAAAAATAATACAAAATGACCGATATTAGTGTCAAATACATAGTTTTCGCGGTTGCTGAGATAGTGATACTCCCACAGGCCTTGACTTCCAAATACTGGTCCCATGCGAAAAATGGGTATTTCATCTAGTTATATATAATAGTCATATATATTAAAAATGCTGAATTTTTTTAACATGCTGTGTGAAATATGGAAAGGGAAATTCTTCTAGATACTCTGCAATACCACTAGATAAACAAGCAATGTTGCCAACGCAACATAAAGTTGTAATTTCTCAAATTGCACTACGTTTGATATTACATATTTCTGTTCAGTTAATTTAGTTTAGTTCATGTTTTTTTTCGGGATTCTCCCGTTTCCTCCCACTTTCTTCATTCCACCATTTCATTCATCTCTGAGCATCACAGTCTCCTTTAGCCTAACCGGCATAACCGTGGGACGTAAAACAAAAAATTCATTTCATTTTTTAATTGAGTTTAACAGCGAGGTTATATGAGACTGAACCTACTGATTAACGTTGAATCTAAACCACATGATCTCCCGCCGGTAATCTAACCCGGGTCTCTCACGCCATACGCTAACTGCTTAGCCACGAAAGAGCTTTACATATTTCTAATTTAGATATTAAATTAAACCACAAAAGCACGTATATTATTCAGTGTAACAAAGGACAATACATATCACTAACATCAACATTTTGGAGATCTCTAATAACTCAAGTGGCAGGAACATTATAACATTAGTGTTCAGTAGTTTTAATTACAAGTCGCAGTTACATTATTTTAAGCAGTGTTGCGAACTTAAATTAATTGCTAAATATTATTATAAATATAGTGCAAATAACGTAGCTAAAGTGCAAAATATTTTAAATTACTTGTAATTTGTTTTATGGTGCAAGAATGTTTTCAAAACACGATGTTTTTCATAGTCTTTCGGGTACTTATAATGTTAATATCAAAGTTTTCGTACCAGCAATACATGTAAAAGCAAATTGTAACTGAAATTAAACGTAACTGACAAGTTTTCAGTAGCACTAGTTGTTCTCCCTAAGCCTTAGGTCTGGTATATTTTTTAGATTAAAACACAGCTTTATTAAAATTTGAATTACACCCAAACTGCATTTCATTCGTTATAGTTTGACCACCGACCACCTCAAACTCGATCCATACCATATAGCTATATGCAATAAACACATTGTGTTGATTTTTGGTTTGTTTTGTTTTAGTTTAACGTCTCACGATTATGCTAGGGCGGCTAAAGAAGACGTGGAGTTACTGATCATAGTGGAATCCGAAAAACTTTGGCCGTTGAACATTACCGCCACCGGGAATCGAACTCGGGACCATGCGAACCAAAATCAAGCGTACTAGCCATTACAGCAAATGGGGCTTCTTACATTGTGTTGATTTAAATAATTGAGTCAGTGTTGCCAGATCCGTACATCAAAAAGTAGCGTGTCTGTGCTCCAAAAGTAGAGGATATTAACTATTTGTAGCCCAAATATATAGAAATGAATTATTTGGCAACTAATGACTGGTTCTAATGAAATAATGTTTAAAATAGACCGGAAAATGTGATGGACATATTGCAAGACGAAATTATTATCGATAGACGAAAACAATTTTAGATTGGATACCACGTGACAAAAACAGCCTAGGAAATGTCTGCATACAAGAAATTGTGACAAAATCAGGAACCACTGGGGAGTAACCTGGAAAAGAACTACCCAAGATAGATAGTTGTAGAGAAAACTTGGGAAGACTTCATCCAGCAGTGGATTGATAATGCTTGATTATGATGATGGTGATGATTTTATATCGAGACCTCAGAGGTAAACTAAACCAAGTTATAATTTCGTAATTTTTCAGGAGAAGCGAAAAACCGGTTCCTTAACTAAGATCTATAATACTGTTTTTCAAACTATACTAAGTAGTTACAAACTAGTAAGATGGCTTTAGACTTACATTATTACACCACTAGAAAGAACATAGTCTATTTAAAAAGTATTCTAACTCAATTTGACCAAAAAGTGACTTAACATAGTCTACCACTTATGTTCATATATATATATATATATATATATATATATATATATATATATATATATCAGTGGCGGCCGGTGGGTTGTGGTTTCGGGTGTTGCAGTACGAACGATCGGAGACAGAATATATGAAGTGGACTCATTGACTAATCAGCATAACTTTAGATGCAAATGCTATGTGACATGTGAAATTAAATAAAGTTCTGTTTCTAAAAAATAAAAAATGCAGAACATTTTATCAGATTAATCACCTTATTTAATTAGTAAGTTCATTCTTTTCTCTTTGATTGAAACAAATCTGCCTCATACATGCTGGTTGAACTTTAGTATTCTTATTGTCAGGTCTTTTTCGATGGAAAGCATAACCAATGGTGAAAACCTTTCTTGGGACATTCAATTTCTTGAAACTGTCAATTCTTTTTTGATGTAAAAAAAAAAAAAAAAAAAAAAAACTTTTCTTCTTTTACTGAAGCCATAGGTATGATCTGTCAGGAAAGTAAATGTACACCTATTTTTCGAGTCTGGCATTCCTGTGCTCCATCCGTGGAGAGTATGAGAATTAAATCAATCAAATGTTTACTGAGGGGCAAAAAGAAAAGCTTAATCTGAATAAGACATTGCAGAGGGGCACAAGCTGTGAATACGAATAGTGCATTGTGTAAATAAAGGACGACACCGAAAGACAAAGCCAGAAACAGCTGTTAAACTTACAAAAAAACAGTAAAAATTGTCGAAGTGGGAACATAAAACACAAATACAACAAATACGCCGACAACTAAACGGTCACCATACCATGATCTTGGTGTAGTGGTTAAGGTGCTGGCTTACAAATGCAAAAGACGCAAGTTCGAATCCTCGGCAAGGACATTTTAAAAATTTTTGTTAATAATACATACAACTCATGAGAGATGGTAAAAGAGATCGTATTTAGTTTTTCGTAGCAATTATTATTGGTAATGTTTAGTACTGATAATACTTCTTGTCTTTGCGTATTGCTTTTGTTCTTGTCTTCATTTCCAAAGAGAAGAATATCCGAACAAATGCCACCAAAATTCCTCATATTTTGAATGTAAACGCCATTTGCAATTAGTAAAGAATAAAAATTGAACGTTCCGAAGTAACTGCAAAAAGTAAAAGGAAAAACATGGAAGTCGACCATACTCATGGTTACTAAAAATACAATTTCTACATGCCTTACACCTCCCGACCACGTTTCTACGTTAGCAAGTAAGAGGTTTGTGTTTAGGTTAGGTTGGTCAATACGTTTTGCAAAGGGGCCCGGTTTAGCTCTGACGCACCACAGGTGCGAGAAGGGAGAAAAACACTTTTTCTCTCTCCCTCTGTGTGTCTACTTATCTATCTATTTGTATATATATAACGCTATTTGTGAATGCCATAACCACCCTAATTTTCAGCGGATTGAGACGAAACTTGGCACAAACATTAATTGTTGAAATATCTTGATGAGTTCGTTAACCAGAATAATCAGATGAAAATGTTCAAAATGGTGGCCCTTCAAACTCTTAAAAAGTTCCAAGGGAACCAAATTTCGCCCATAAATAGGTATTCAGAAAGTTTGAATAAATTTTCCTCTTTTACTGAAATATTTGTGTGCAGAAACTTATTGAAATATTGGACCCGATTAATCGCCTAAAGAAGGTTCACGCCCTTTCGCTACGGTCAGTTTTTTTTTTTTTTTTTTTTTTTTTTTTGCAGGAGGGGGTTATCTTCCTATTGGAACAAGATGATTGTTACTGATGATATGAAATTACACATTGAAAGTGAAGTAACTTGTGTAACGTGTTATTTGAAAGAATAATATAATAAATGTGCATTCCTCTAACACAGAGAACTCATGTATTTCGAGTTCGGGAGCCTGAATGGCGAGGAGTGTTATTTGATTTGCTTTTTAGTAACACATTGCATTGCAAATAAAGGTAGGCAACATTAGTGGTAAGTAAAACAATAATAATAATAATAATAATAATAATAATAATAATAATAATAATAATAATAATAATAATAATAATAATAATAATAATAATAATAATAATAATAATAGGTGTTGTTTGTGGCAAGGCAATATCTTCCTCAGTTCTTCTTCAAACGTAATGATTGTAACGCCATATCTCCCTTACAAACAAAATATTAGCAATTTATATCGAGAGAACGGGAAACTGTAGAGCGATGGGACCAACGTTGGACAGTATGCACTCATAGTACTCAGAAAAGTAAGCGATTTCAATGCAAAATGAATGAAGAGTCATTGTCATGGGTACTCATGGGGCCACGGCAGAGCCCTCTTTAGGAAAAATGTCGATAGCTTATATCGAGAAAACAGGAGGTGATACTGGGATGGGACCAACGTTGGACACCGTGGACCCATAAGGCGCATCGAAAAAATTAGGGAGGCGGGCGCCAGCCAGCCTTACTTATTTCCACATAATAATATAAAATTATATTGTTGAAATACACACACGAGTTAGCTACTAATATTTCATATTATTATTATTATTATTATTATTATTATTATTATTATTATTATTATTATTATTATTATTATTATTATTATTATTATTATTATCTACAGCGTCTTTTCATTACGTGAGCATGTTTGACATGAAACCAAAGAGAAAATCCATCCTGTAGCGAAAGGAAACAACACTTTCTCTCAAATGGATAAAATATCAAGCTGAGATTGATTCGAACTCGCATGGACGGCGCGAAAAGCCAGTGCTTTGTCCACTATTTTTTTAACTGACTCACCGAACGCGTTTCAGTAACTTACTTATTGCTAATTTTACTTGCCTCACTCGTTTAACTGGCTTTTTCTAATAACTTATAACGACAGGGACACGAACACAGAAACATCGAGAACAGTTAAAAATGATAGATGCTCTCCCGCCGAGAATCGAACCCGAGACTCCATACACCCAAGGCTCACGTGCTAGCCTCTAGACCAGCGGCGATGGCACCACTCACTTCCTGTGTCGTTAGGGATTACGACCACTGTATTGCCAGCTATCACTTCTGTGGGTTGTATACTATGATCACATGTTTCTTCTTTGCTGGAAGAGTAAAACCTACATTATATGTAATACATGAGTTATTTAGACCTACATGCTCTTCATATAATGTAATAAAAGGGTCATGGTGTCGGATTTTAATACATGACGTATTGCAGTATACAACATGCTTTACATTACTTGTTTGTTTGTAGACAGCTACTAGCTTAGTGTTCTGAAAGGTTGTGTATAAACTAGGGATAGCCCGTTCCGGAATTATTAGTTTTCGGACTCCCGAAAGTAAAGCCGGACAAATTCCGGAATTCGGAAAATTCCAATTTTGTAATAATTTCGGAATTCGGAAAAATCCGGAATTTAGAAATTTCTGATTTCGTTAACATTCCGGAATTCGGAAAATCCGGATTTTTTCGAAAGTCGGAGTTTTTCTCAATTCCGGAATTTCCTAACAAAGAAACAAAGAAACCTAACGTAACCAGACTAAAGACGGATCGTTTACCGCGTAGCGATCGCGGTTCAGTGGTCAAGGTGCTTCTGCGAATGCACGTTGCAATTTTTTTTCTTACTTTAGAATTTTTGATGGCGATTGATCAGCGATAACATACGTTTTATTATATTCAGATATTTGAATACTCGGATGTTTCAATACTTGAACTATCAAATCTTCAGGAATAGTAATAGTAATAATAATAATTATTATTATCTCGTAGAAGATTAAAAGCTAGAAGCTAAATTATCGCTCAGGTCATACCATTACAAGGAGAAACGTGACATTTGGAAAGAATATTTCGGTTTGGTTTAATGTTGCTCACGAGAAGAGGAGTTTCTCATCTCGTTTCTAAAACAAATAAAATAACATGAGAATTAACATTTTACATTCGAGACGGGTCAGGGCTAAATTAAAATTTTCGTCTCTCTTTGGAGATGAGAATCGAGACGAGACGAAAAGTATCGTAAACATTTCCCGTCTTGTCTCGATTCTCGAAATAGTGTATGTCCATTCTTTAAGTAACAATTGCTCTGTAGACTGAATCTCATAGGCTATTTCGTTACATTATATTTCAGAGCTCATTGAATTATGCTCTGTGTAGGTATTTTTGTAGCAAAGCTTTTATATTTACCTCTGCATATTCTAAAAATTAGTTTATTATATGCCTTACTGTCGCGTGATATTCAGTTATATTTATTACAGTTATTTTCCTCAAAACATACTTTCTACATGAAACTTCAATAAAAGGTTCTAGTTTAAAATGTTAGTTGCAGAGGTGTGTCTTGAAGGTACGGAACCCTTTCCCCGAAATCTCTACTTTTAAGTAAGTTTTGCCAAATTTCAGGGCAAGTTTAAAACTATTATTATTATTATTATTATTATTATTATTATTATTATTATTATTATTATTATTATTATTATTATTATTATTATATCAACTCCATGTATAATCTTTAAAAGATATACGGTTTGTATCTGAATAGTAAAAGCTAATTGACTGTCGATCTCGGTCGTCTGGAAGTCTTCAGGAGGCAAGGACATCGGTCACGTTCTGGGTTTGAGTTCCAAAGGGGCAAGTATTCGGGCTCGAGCCAAAAATTGTTAAAAGTTATAGGCTTCAGCCAAACATATTCAAAACAGCTGGGACCGGGTTTGGGCTTCTCAACGGCTCGAGCGGCTCGGCTTACAGCTCATTCAATATCGAACCGAATCGAGAAGTGAGCCGAGCCAACAGCTCACCACACCGAGCCGATTTGAGCCATCGGCTTAGTTGAGCTGAGTCGAAACGTGCTGATGAACTAGTTTCAACTTAGCTGGCTCGAACCGGTTCACATGAGCCGAGTAGGTGACCCATCCCAACCGAGAAAGCTCGAGCCATCGGCTCAATTGAGCTGAGTCGATAGCTTGTTCCAACTAAGCCGGCTCGGGTCATCGGCTCATCCCAACCGAGCCGACTCGAGCTGTTCGCTCAGTTGATACGAGCCGAGCCGGTTGATATCACTACCCGAGTTGGTCTTCTGCTTGGGCTCAAGAATTCGACCGTGCACATCTCAGCCTTGATTTTAAGAACTACAGTATATACTTATATTGGTGATTACGACATTTGAGGCTGTCTCGTAATAATAATAATAATAATAATAATAAACTCTTGTCTTCTCGTTATCTAGACGAGACGAGATACACTAAAATTGCCCCACGAGATGCACTAAAATTACGAGATGAGACGCACCTCTGTCGTGAGCAACACTAAAAGTATTCCACATTACTGCTTACATTTCTCATGGCTTTTGCTTTCCAGTCTGATCAGGCCAATATTTCAAAACGAGTTAAAACGACCTGAACGAGCGAGAGAGCCATTATCAAACTCAACTCAACTCGAAACTAGACCTCGAAAACAGCGACTTGGCTCGGAACTCAATTCAAGAAAATTACCTTTGACTCGACTCAAATTGTACTCGAGTTGAATTGAATTTTGGTTCGACTTGTGCTCATCCCTATTCGTGTTTGTATTTTATGTTTCCACTTCAACAATGTCTACTCTTTTTTCTCCTTTTACCTGCTGTTTCTGGATTTCTCTTTCGGTGTCGTCCTTTATTTACACCGTGCACTATTCTTATTCCCAGCTTGTGACCCGCTTCAATGTCTTATTCAGTTTAGGCTTTTCTTCTTACATTGACTTCACATGTGATTGATTTAATTCTCACTTTCCGCGCACGACCGATGAAAATGTTTTATTATTATTATTATTATTATTATTATTATTATTATTATTATTATTATTATTATTATTATTATTATTATTATTATTATTATTATTATTATTATTATTATTATTATACTATTGAACTTGCACGGCGAAATTACTGTATAATACGATATCATTTCTGTAATTTTACTCCATTGTATGTTATTTAGTTTATTAATGGGCACTAAATTGTCTCCAGATCAACGAATAAATTAACTACGGCATGCACTTTGGTGGAAATATCATTGCAATAAGATTATTGGTTCGTTCCAAACATGTTCATGTAATGATATTTCCACCAAAGTGCATGCCGTAGTTAATTTATTCGTTGATCTGGAGACAATTTAGTGCCCATTAATAAATTAAATAACATACAATGGAATAAAATTACTGAAATGATATCGTATTATACAGTAATTTCACCGTGCAAGTTCAATAGTATAATAATAATAATAATAATAATAATAATAATAATAATAATAATAATAATAATAATAATAATAATAATAATAATAATAATAAAACATTTTCATCGGTCGTGCGCGGAAAGTGAGAATTAAATCAATCACATGTCAAGTCAATGTAAGGAGAAAAGCCTAAACTGAATAAGACATTGAAGCGGGTCACAAGCTGGGAATAAGAATAGTGCATGGTGTTAATAAAGGACGACACCGACAGAGAAATCCAGAAAAAATAGGTAAACGAAGAAAAAAAAGAGTAGAAATTGTTGAAGTGGAAACAAAATACAAATACGAATAGGGATGAGCAGGAGTCAAGCCAAAATTCGACTCGACTCGAGTTCAATCCGAGTCGAGTCAAAGGTATTTTTCTTGTAGTACTTAAAATTATACTGTAGTTCTTAAAATTAAGGCTGAGACCTGCACGGTCGAATTCTTGAGCCCAAGCAGAAGACCAACTCGGGTAGTGATATCAACCGGCTCGGCTCGTATCAACTGAGCGAAGTTGTTGTATTACTATACATCTGCTTCCGCCCCTGTCAAATCTGGTCGATCTCGTTGACGCGACATATTGGCTTTTTTATACCCCTTTCTTCGTTTACTGAACAAAACAGTAACTATTCTGAAATATACTACTGCGCATGCCTCGTAGATAAATATTTCTGATGCCAATAGTTTCCGTTTTGTCCCAGGAATGTTCTTTTTCTTATTCCCAGCATGACCCTTTTATTACATTATATGAAGAGCATGTAGGTCTAAATACCTCATGTATTACATATAATGTAGGTTTTACTCTTGCAGCAGAGAAGAAACATGTGATCATAGTATACAACCCACAGAAGTGATAGCTGGCAATAGAGTGGTCGTAATCCCTAACGACACAGGGAGAGAGTGGTGCCCTTCCCGCTGGTCTAGTCGCTAGCACGTGCGCCTTTGGTCTATGGAGTTCCGGGTTCGATTCCCGGCGGGAGAGCATCTATGATTTTTAACTGTTCTCGATGTTTCTGTGTTTGTGTCTCTGTCGTTATAAGTTATTAGAAAAAGCAAGTTAAACGAGTGAAGCAAGTAAAATTAGCAACAAGTACGTTACTGAAACACGTTCAGTGAGTCAGTTAAAAAAAAAAGTGGACAAAGCACTGGCTTTTCGCGCCGTCCATGCCAGTTCGAATTAATCTCGGCTTGATTTTTTATCCATTTGAGAGAAAATTTTGCTTCTTTACTCTACAGGTAGTCCACTCTTTTCGTATTTTTCGCTGTCGTTCACAGTTAAAGTAACTGACTATTATTCTTTCTACGAATGATGGATCTTCTCTTTGGCTTCATGTCAAACACGCACACGTAATGAAAAGACGCTGTCGATAATAATAATAATAATATGAAATATTAGTAGCTAACTCGTGTGTGTATTTCGACAACATAATTTTATATTATTATGTGGAAATAAGTAAGGCTGGCTGGCGCCCCCCCTATTTTTTCGATGCGCTTTATGGGTCCACGGTGTCCAAAGTTGGTCCCATCCCAGTATCACCTCTCGATATAAGTTATTGACACTTTGCCTAAAGAGGGCTCTGCCGTGGCCCCATGACTACCCATGACAATGACTCTTCGTTCCTTTTGCATTGAAATCGCTTACTTTTCTGAGTAATATGAGTGCATACTGTCCAACGTTGCTCCAATCGCTCTACAGTTTCTCGTTCTCTCGATATAAATTGCTAATATTTTGTTTGTAAGGGAGATATGGCGTTACAATCATTACGTTTGAAGAAGAATTGATTAAGATATTACCTTGCCACAAACAACACCTATTATTATTATTATTATTATTATTATTATTATTATTATTATTATTATTATTATTATTATTATTGTTTTACTTACCACTAATGGTGCCTACCTTTATTTGCAATGCAATGTGTTACTAAAAAGCAAATCAAATAACACTCCTCGCCATTCAGGCTCCCGAACTCGAAATACATGAGTTCTCTGTGTTAGAGGAATGCACATTTATTATATTATTCTTTCAAATAACACGTTACACAAGTTACTTCACTTTCAATGTGTAATTTCATATCATCAGTAACAATCATCTTGTTCCAATAGGAAGATAACCCCCTCCTGCAAAAAAAAAAAAAAAAAAAACTGACCGTAGCGAAAGGGCGTGAACCTTCTTTAGGCGATTAATCGGGTCCAATATTTCAATAAGTTTCTGCACACAAATATTTCAGTAAAAGAGGAAAATTTATTCAAACTTTCTGAATACCTATTTATGGGCGAAATTTGGTTCCCTTGGAACTTTTTAAGAGTTTGAAGGGCCACCATTTTGAACATTTTCATCTGATTATTCTGGTTAACGAACTCATCAAGATATTTCAACAATTAATGTTTGTGCCAAGTTTTGTCTCAATCCGCTGAAAATTAGGGTGGTTATGGCATTCACAAATAGCGTTATATATATACAAATAGATAGATAAGTAGACACACAGAGGGAGAGAGAAAAAGTGTTTTTCTCCCTTCTCGCACCTGTGGTGCGTCAGAGCTAAACCGGGCCCCTTTGCAAAACGTATTGACCAACCTAACCTAAACACAAACCTCTTACTTGCTAACGTAGAAACGTGGTCGGGAGGTGTAAGGCATGTAGAAATTGTATTTTTAATAACCATGAGTATGGTCCACTTCCATGTTTTTCTTTTTACTTTTTGCAGCTACATCGGAACGTTCAATTTTTATTCTTCACTAATTGCAAATGGCGTTTACATTCAAAATATGAGGAATTTTGGTGGCATTTGTTCGGATATTCTTCTCTTTGGAAATGAAGAAAAGAATAAAAGCAATACGCAAAGACAAGAAGTATTATCAGTACTAAACATTACCAATAATAATTGCTACGAAAAACTAAATACGACCTCTTTTACCATCTCTCATGAGTTGTATGTATTATTAACACAAATTTTTAAAATGCCCTCGCTTAAGATTCGAACTTGTGTCCTTTGCATTTGTAAGCCAGCACCTTAACCACTACACCAAGTTCATGGTATGGTGACCGTTTAGTTGTCGGCGTATTTGTTGTATTTGTGTTTTATGTTCCCACTTCGACAATTTTTACTGTTTTTTTGTAAGTTTAACAGCTGTTTCTGGCTTTGTCTTTCGGTGTCGTCCTTTATTTACACAATGCACTATTCGTATTCACAGCTTGTGCCCCTCTGCAATGTCTTATTCAGATTAAGCTTTTCTTTTTGCCCCTCAGTAAACATTTGATTGATTTAATTCTCATACTCTCCACGGATGGAGCACAGGAATGCCAGACTCGAAAAATAGGTGTACATTTACTTTCCTGACAGATCATACAGTTAATATTAATTTCAGAAGCTTTGTAGATTCACTATTTTTTTTCCCAGATTATTCTGAACAATTCATTCTAGCAAACTCAGTCCCTGACAGTGATCGAATTCCTCTTCAGTGTAGACTGAAGAGAGTTCGTAAGAGAGATTAATGTTATAAAAAATGTACATTGAACACGCTTTATTCACAATTTATCTAGGAAAATTTAAAATAAATTGTGAAAATATATCTAGTGCATACAACATTACTGCCATTAGATGTCCTGTAAATTTAAACTTTTTTTTTTTTTGAACACTCTCCTGAATTGCACTTTGCTTGTTTTGTCTAAGCCTTAATTGTAAGTTTTTCCTCAGTTGAAAGTTGGGCAATGTTTTTTGTAAGTTATTTACAGAAGTCATGGTATGCAATTCATTCAGAATTTGTAGGTTATGTACAGAATTAAAGCACACACAATAAAATTAGATCTAATAACTAATAACCAAAACAACTGATACAAAAGAGATACTGGTATATGAATTGCGAATGTCACATATTCATACATAAGGCTGTCAACTGGCCGGCTTTTCATTGGCCTGGGCGGGAAAATTGCTGTTATTTTGATTAAAGCTGGTGACGGGTACAAACTTCTCACCAGCCCCTTTATAACCGTTTTTTTTTCAAATTTGTATCTAGTTCAAGTATAGATACTGAAAAGTAGCTGTCATTCTGTAAACTCAAAACTGTTACCTTTCACCATCTATCAACGATTAATAGATTTTGTTCACCTGTTTAGAAAATTTTAGAGATATGACAGGGACTGTATCAGGGAAATTTTGAAATTTACTTTCAAGGAATTTTATACATTTATTAAGAGTGGAAAAGGACTTCTTAAAGCAATTTCCTATAGTTGAAGTAGAGACTATATGTTTAAAGAGTGAATTTCATTTTCCAAATCCAAAATTGTCACGTAAAGATTATTATACTTTTGTTCATCTGTTTCGATAATTTTAAAGAAATGGTAGTTACTGGTAAATACAATAAATTGATCAATGCCGATTGATCAATTTCAGTTTCTCATTTATAGCACAATGTATCTATTAAGCTTATTAGTGAATGTTCTAAGGGTATACAGAATATATGTGTTAATGCACTTTTGTTCACGATAGTACATTTCCTTTCCATGGATAGGTCCGAACAGAGATACTTCACGCTGAGACCTATATCATAGAGAATTTTGAGGAAGTACCGTTTTTTTTTTTTATTATTATTATTTTACAGACTTGGCAACCCTATTCATATATCAACACACATACACACACACATATGTGCGTAAAAGAAAAAAAACTACATTCCAAATCATCCGTTTTGGTTGTTACGCAATGAACGATGAACACAATATACTTCCACATGAGGCAAAACAATGTTTATAAATGTCACACGTTCTGGAAAGCAACCTTGAAAGCAACCCAGATATAGAAACAACATGTTAGCTATGAGGGGTCCAAAGTATTTGAGGAAGGTCCAATACGTCTACGTAATAACAAACCTGTCTTATACTGTACCCGAAAAGATAAGTAATTCTTAATTACTGTCACCTATATTTTTAGAAAAAAATGATAGGACGATTATTTCTATAAGAAAAGAAAGAGTACATGATGAGGCGTAAAATAAAATATTTAGCTTACATCAATCATTTCTCTGTTAAA
Organism: Thermobia domestica; assembly: GCF_964235325.1. NCBI lineage: Eukaryota > Metazoa > Arthropoda > Insecta > Zygentoma > Lepismatidae > Thermobia > Thermobia domestica. Next base: position 232,961,712 of record NC_137463.1, read on the forward strand.
CAAGTATAGTTCGTTAGGAAAGTCTACAAATGTTAGCCAACTTTCGAAATTTTTGGGAGGTCCGGATCCGTTGGACCCCCTCGTGGCTACGCCTCTGAGCATTGCTAACTAGTCCTAAATTCAATGTGGCGTTCACCACCATACAGTTTTATCAAGAGTATAAAATATACTTATTTTATAAAAGATATGTATATACTAAAATACTATCCACAGAGGGGGGGGGGATTCTGCATATTGACTTATTAATATTTGGTTCACAAATTAGCCTACTGTACAAGAAACCTTCATTATCTATATAAGCTAAGAATTAACTTGTAAATGCGGATCTACTTTCATTTGATTTCTGCTCTACTACATATTTTCTTTCTTATTTTATAATTCTGCAATCACTTTTTTTAAATTGTCATTATATTGATTTGCTTCAGTATAAGTACCGTAATTTAAAAATATGAATGCATAAAAACGAATTCCATTTGTTAATTGCTAGTGAAAGAAAATTCAGAAATCTTATTTAGCGCGAAAAACCTTCTCGTTCACTGGAAACCGTGCTGTGTTGCAGAAGCTCTGCAACAACCAGTCACTTTAACTTTTGAGATAGGGGAAAGGAGACTAACCATTTGCTCCAATTGCTACGCTGAAGGAATCTGGTCGTTGTATGCTCGCTGCAACACAATATAAATTAGAAAAAATGAAATGAAATCTTTAAGTTTTACGTCCCACGGTTATGCCGGTTAGGCTAAAGGAGACGGTGATTATGAGAGATGAGTGAAATGGTGGAATGAAGAAAGTGAGAGGAAACGGGAGAACCCCGAGAAAACCCACGAGCACGGTGTTTGTCCACCACAAAGTTCACTTGGCGGGGGCTGGGATCGAACCCGGGACCCCAAGCACCAGAGGTGAACGCTCTACCACTGAGCCACCGCGCCCCCCACAATATAAATTAGAGACTCTGTGACTGATTATTTTTCGCTTTTTAAAACGGATTAACGGAACGGACAGTTACGGAAGTAAAAAATATGTTATTTAAAGTGTATATATGCGAGTATTAAAAAGTATTTTTTCTGTTCTTTACTACTATTGATAATAATATTTTTTTTCTTGAAATACTTTGGCAACGCTGCAACACTAACATTAGCCGCCACTGATATATATATATATATATATATATATATATATATATATATATATATATATATATATATATATATATACTGTATAAATTTACTAGGTAAGGTAGGGTAAAATTGGATCCAAAATTTAACGAAAGTCATACAGCGAAAAAATAATATATTTTTGACTATTTAATACTTCATGTTGCTGCAAAACTACGAAAATTAATACAAAAGAAAACTAGGAAGTTAAGAATCACTTGTTTTGGCAAGAGACAGAAAATAGATACAGCTAGCTCGAATTACCTATATACTTATATAATATGTATGTTCATGTTTCGCAAGTAATTTTTAATTAATATAAAATTTCAACGTAATGAACGCACGATTGGTTTTCTCGAATAAAGATCACATGCACCGCTAAGAGCTCAGGAACAAGCTTAATCTATGTTACGGCAGTGGATATACGTATGCGTATGTAATGCATTACAACTTTAGGAACTTGTATAAGAAACAGAATGTACTTAAATTTAGACGCGAACTACGCGAAACATCTGACTTTGAATCTAACTTGTTTCCTGATGCAACCCGAGGCCACACATAGCAAAGATGAGTGCCGTAGCTCCCACCACAAAGTTCAGGAATTTCGTGTTATAAGGTGTCAATTAAACACGTAGATGTGAAACGGTAATAAAGCATTTGATCAATTTTAAACAAAATATATTGTAGTAATAATTTACCCTATTTGTTCAGATAATGAACGTTATATTATGTTTTTAAAATGACAGTCAAAACAGAATGTATTGGATAATAAATGAGAAATTGTAAAATTTCAATTTCGGTACGATTAAATACTTTCGTGCTGCTATGTGTTGCGTTATCCGTTAGAATGTATTGAACAATTCTTATTCTAAGGAAGGAAATAAACCACTGTATAGTATTGGAATTAATTTAATAGAGTTTAATTGTATAGGCAGTACTGAGGCCATATGAGAAAGTCTTTTGCTGAAAGTGAAATATGGGTTACTATTAGAATTTTATCCCAGATATGATATACCCATTGATGATTGAAACTGGAATACACGCATGGAAGGCATCAGCGCTAGCAAATTAGCTCTGAAGAAGTACACCATAATTCTAAGTCAAGAATAAGGCCAAAAATAAGAAGCAGAAACGACAGACTTTACAATAATAATACTTTTACAATTTTAATTTCACCTTTTTATTTCGAGACTTTCGAGACGAGACCGAGATTTGGCCCTCGAGACCGAGACAGCTATTTTTAAACCGAGACGAGACCAAGACTGTACGAAGTCTCGTCTCGTCTCGTCTCGATACCATCCCTACTTAAAGATTTAATTTCATTTTTTTCGGAGGCTATTTAGCTGTTGAAATATTTTTCTTAAGCCTGTCTCAGACGGGACTGAAGTAAGGCTGCGATTTACGATCTAAAACTCACGACCTTACTTAACGATCGTGTGAGAGGTAACTTATCCTTAGTTAAGGTTGAAATTTTTTCGATCTTTATTTCGATCCTGACTTGGAAAAAATAGAAGCAGTTTCTATTTTCTTCTGGACTTCCATACAACTACCAATCAGAAAAGTGTAACGCCTGACGACATTCAACTTTTTCTCGCTGTAATTTCAAAACAATGCTGTCTGGACAAGAGAAGCATTAATTATATTAACAGAGTCACATGAAAAATATGATTTCTTGTATAACGTGACGCACGATTTATATTATTTTAAAAAACTGCAAGAATAAAGACCTTAGAGGAAGTATGCAGTGAAGTAAGTAGTGTCCGCCCGAACACTACAGATGTGAACAAATGTAATTACTTCTTTTAAAAGAATAAAAATAAGTGATTTAAGTATATTGTCAATTTGTATGCCAAAAAATGTAACATATTTAAAAAAGCGCGCAGGTTTACTTTTGGCGCACCACTCGAAATAATTGTTCAAAAATTAGAATTCCTTCACTAATTTTCTTCTTATTGCTTTCTAAATGATTTGTGCTGGGCGATATGAAAATATCCACATGGCATAGTTAAAATTCTAGGGGGTATCATAAGCAATAGTTGAAAAATTATAATTCATTTACTATTTGCGTATAAATACAGCGTCCGGATGCATACATTAAAACTACAGCCCAAAAAACACAAAACAACCTTGCCTCACTAGAAAGCACGAATGCTATCTAACAAGATGGAGGGCCCCAGTGTTAGCAAGTGGGTGCGTAAGCGAAGATGGGTATCCGCATAAGCGAGGGTAGTGAAAACGAATGGATTTTGGTAATGATACGAGTTTTAATAGCATTTACCATGGTTTCATAATAGTAGCGTTCCACTTGTAAACAAAATACTACTTCTGTACACTTGTGCAGAAATTCACCGCCGGTGGAAAATAGTTTCTATACAGTCATCTTTCATATGAACTCACTTTATCTATCCTAAAGCACTTATAATAATTTTAGACTAGGAATCCTACACTTATAAACATAAAATTCAAATGTGGTACGCAAAAAGTAAACCAGAAACTGAAACAGAAACAATCAGTAGCGTAGCGTGGTATTCCGAAATGGAGATGCCAAAGTTGGTCACTTGTGCGATACAATACTACTAAAATCAGCAATACATAGCTATACCGATGGGAAATATAGGGTTGTAAAAAATTTAGGGGGGAGGCCCCCTAATTGGTGGGGCATACAGAAGCAAATGCGTGGATTACGTCAGAAGCTAATCAATTGTCTCAGCTTCTTCTTACCACTACCGTAAAACAAGAAAACTCGGCCCCGCTGTTGTATGAACATTGTTTCCAGTATAGTTCCCTTTATTTATTTCTCGTGGGCAGCTTCTTTTTCCGCATACCATACTTCAGTCTCGTTCTTTAAAAAGTCACCCCTAGAAATTTGTCATCTTGAGTCCGGAACTCAGACGCCCATTCGTGAATATGGGACTGAGTGCATACGTATATCATTTGAAGATGCAAATAGAAAACACTTAAACCAACTCTGGGGGCCTGTTTCTGAGTATGTATTTCGTTGCCAGCCAGATACTGAAGGCAGGGGCGCAAATCTGTCTTCAACATTCGGGGAACGGGTAAGGCCGTTTCCATTTTTTAAAGCGATGTTCAAAATATTTATGAAGTTGAAAAACAATGCTGTGGAGTATCAGAGTTGTCTTCAACATTTGGAGGAGGGCAGATTTGAGGGAGGAGGGCATATTTGAGGCTTACTCTGGGGAGAGAGGTGATGAAACTCATATTACGGTAGATGAATCTGATTTCTGAGGTGAACCTGTTGTATATTATATACCAGGTGATGTAGATGAAATTGTGATACGTATCAAGTGCCGTGAACACATTCTGAAATCCGAATACATGCATATTTATAATTTATATGTTTCTATTTACGCATCCACAATGATCCACGTTAAAATTTTAGGACACTTGTTTTGTAATAATATAGGCCTAAATAATGACTTCCCCAAAACTATGAAAGAAAATCAACTATGTATGGCGCAACAATACTCTTATTTGAGCAAAATTATGATGATCACAATAGCATTATAGGAATCGTTACAGGAATTAAACAAATAGTTGAACATAGACTAACAATAATTAATGACAATGAAATATTAAAAAACACGATTCTTTTTTTAAAATGAAACAAGTCAAGGGAAACAATTTCATCCCACTTTCCTTTGTGGCATTCGGATACAAATAATCACAATTTCAAATCGGGTGGAGGGGACATGTCCTCCTCATCTCCTCGGGATATGTGCCAATGACTGAAGGTCCCAAGCAATCTTTGCGAGGGGCGGGAATGCTGGCTCTCTTGGTCTATCAGATCGGTGACCGTGATTCTACAGAATGCTTTATATTTATGCTTGTGTGTGTGAGCTTCCTCAAAGAGTTTTTGGCCACGCCACTGGACATGCTATGTATTTATGATGTTGATTAATAGTTTGCCTTTAATTACGATTACAATTACGATGCATTTAATTACGATTAAAGCATAACTATTTTTATACTATTATTTACATAACCGACATGCTTCAAAAAGCATTGAACTAGCCATTTCTGTTTTGTTCTATTTCCTTGACGTTAGCGCTCGTACGTTCTGTACAGAAACTATAGCTTAGTTCAAAATAGATAGAGTTGGAAATACTTGAAGATATGCCAGCGTATATCTAAAGCAAAATATAGAGTTGCAAGGGATGAAGGGAGTTAAGAAAGCAAGTAGTTGCGCATGCGCTCTCGACAGAAAGCAGACGAAAACCCCGTTTCTTGCAGTAGGCCGGGATGCCCAAGAAACATAGCATACAACAAGAGGAAAGATAGAAAATGTGTATCTGAGTGACGCGCATGCGTAGGTTCCGCTTATCAAAGTAAGGCGAGAGAGCACATCCAGAAGATTGCAGTGGAAATAATTGTGATAATTACAAGCAAACAATTTATATACAATGAAATACGTACTTTTTCTTATTAATAGGGGATACCGGGCATACCGGCGTTCCCTTACGCTACGCCGTTGGAAACAATAAGAGTTAATTGTCATCAATATTGTGTGGCCCCCATGCAATTTTAGGGAACAGTTGTACAGTGCTGGCACAATACAAAAAGTCCGGGTGTAGTGGATGAGAGGAGCTCCCGGCGCGGTATAAGTTTACTTTACGAGCTATGTGTGTACTGAGCTGAGCGGATCCACTCAGTACCATACTAGAAAATTGCTCTTTCTTCTTTATTTTAGATTTCCGCGCCTGATAACTGCCCTCATTTACATAAATTATTTGGACAAGTCATTTGATTTTCAGTTCTACAATCTGGTGGATACGAAGATCTACAGACCTATTTCAGCTGATACAGACTCCCTCATGTTCGCATCTTGCTGCCGAATTTTCGGAGTTACTAATTTCAATAGCATATGGAATTCTGAATAGTCCATTATGTAAATTTTTTTTTTTTTGTAGAAACGAGGATCTTCTGCAAGTAGTTCATTATTCACCACTGAAAATACGGTGCATTATTGCGGCGAAGAATTCACTCCTTGGTCCAGCAACTATTCTTTACTCTCTTCTCTCTCTTTCTCTCGTTGTTTGGAGGGAGGGGAGGGCGCATTTTGTGTCGACAACAGAGAAGATATCGCTGCTACAGCTATTTCATCCTCTTCGGATGAACACATATTGTGAAATAGAAAAACAATATTTACAATTACGACAGTTGATTGCCCTGTGCGTAACATATTCTTCAAGTGTTTCTCGTCTATTTAATTTGGGAATTGGGAAAGTACACGTGATTCCTTTTCCTTCAACCATCAGAAAATTGACTGAAACTATTGATTTTTGCAAAATTCACTGCCAACTTCTCACTTTAGGTAGTGTATATTTACAACGAAGGGGAAGTGGTGCACGTGCACCTTTGCACCCCCCTAAATCCTATATATATACAGGGGGTAGAAAAAAAATCTAAAAACCCTTCATACAGGACACATAAATTTGGCCCTCCAATGTATAACACAAGAATGTTATAAAATAGAGGATCTATCCATACGTATCTTCATCATATGAACTCAATGAAGCAAAAAAAAAAAAAAAAAAAAAAAAGCCGAGCATCGTCCAAGCCGGCAAGTCTGATTGGCTACTCTCGTTTCCGCCATGATTGTAGGCTCGAAACATTGCGATCTTAGTGGCGCGGAGTGAGCAGAGTAGGTGTGGCGAAGCTGTGGCGTATGGTTTCACGATTTTGTTGTTTGGGCAGATCCTCTATTTTATAACATCCTTGGTATAACACGTGTTGCGGTTGCCGATCGCTTTTTGTTTTCAATGTGTCATGTGAACCTTCCTCTTCCGTCAGCAGTAATCAATTCAGATGTAAGTGTCGTGGTGTGAATGTGGTACGGTAAAATTGTCGACCTGACAGACTTCCAAAGAGGCATCGTCGTTGGTGCCCGTCTGGTTGGAGCTTCAGTGGCAACAGTGGCGAACATTTTGGGGGTATCGAAAGGCACTGTGTCCAACGTCACGAGGGCATACACAATTCATGGGCAAACGACGTCTGCAGAACACAACAATGGGCGAAAGAATCCTGTCAGATAGGGACCGGAGGGTATTAAAACGGATTGTAGCAGCTAAAAAGAAGACCACTGCAATGAAAATTACGTCTGAATTCAATTTCGGCCTACAGAACCCGGCCTGATCTACAATAGCCACTATACCAGTAAGATCTTGAGCCTAGTGAGAGAAATTATTAATTAAATTGAAATGCCTGCAGTGAAAAATGGAATAGCAGCACTGTAACAAATTAAACCTATTTCAAAGTGCGCTATATATATATATATATATATATATATATATATATATATATATATATATATACAGATGGTGATCAGAAAAATGAAAACACCTGTACTTGGCAACACGTTAGATGTATGGGTTGACAGTGGTGTCGTGGCGACCACAGCGCCGGACCCCTGGTGGTGAAGTGTTAGGTCGGTCTCCATACTACGTCAGGTGCAGTGGAACAGCAGTGTCCAGTCGCTGCAGCAGACGGAGGTAGTGTAAAATGGGAGACCTCTCAGATTTTCCAAGAGGGCAAATTGTTGGTGCGCGGTTATGTGCAGTCACTGTGACGGCAGTGGCTACTGTGTTAGGTGTGTCGCGTGGGATAGTGTCGAAGGTGATGACGGCCTACACAACACACGGGAAAACCACATCGGGGAAGCGGAACAGTGGTCGGAAGAAAATCATAAGTGACAGGTCACGCCGGGTATTAAAGCGCATTGTCACGCAGAACCGTAGTGCCACTGCGGAGCAAGTGACGGAGGAGCTCAATCAGCACCTCCCCCACCCTATTTCGACAATCACAGTCCGCCGCGAATTACATGACATGAACTTACGGGGTCTTGTTGCACGGGCCAAACCACTCATCAGGAACCATAACGTTTTCGCACGCCGCAAATGGTGCCGCGACCATGCAACTTGGACCGTTGAGGACTGGAAACGTGTGATGTGGTCGAATGAGTCATCCTTCACCCTAGTCCTAACCACGGGCCGTGTTTATGTGTGGAGAACGTCCAAAGAAGCTTATGATCTGCAGTGTCTCCGCCCAACTGTGATACATGGCGGCGGCTCGGTGATGCTGTGGGCCGTCATATCATGGTTTTCGTTGGGTCCTGTGGTCACACTTAGCGGACGAATCACTGCCAACGATTATGTCGCAATTTTAGGAGACCACTTGCATCCTATGGTCCGGATGTTGTTCCCGGACAATGACGCTATCTTCCAGGATGATAATGCACCCAGTCACACAGCTGGCGTTGTTGCAGCGTGGTTTGAGGAACATCGGGATGAAGTTCAACACCTCCCCTGGCCCGCCCAATTCCCAGGTCTCAAAATAATTGAACATCTGTGGTCCGTCTTGGAAACACGACTCCGGCGACGATTTCCACCTCCATCCTCTCTCACAGAACTGGCCGATGCCCTGCAGGAGGAATGGTGTAAAATTCCACTTGCTACCGTTCACGACCTCTCTGCCTCCATCCCACGTTGCATTAAGGTTGTTCTGAAGGCGAAAGGTGGCCCGACACCATATTAATCTGGTAAGTTGCAATTTCGTTCAGGTGTTTCCATTTTTCTGATCACCATCTGTATATATATATATATATATATATATATATATATATAAAGTGTGTGTGTGTGTGTGTGAGAGAGAGTTTGTGTGTTGTGATTATGCATAGCATTTAAATGATGTAATATAAGTTTGGTGCAACGACACATATGGCTTTACAGAGATATGTCTTGATGTTACTAGAAAATTAATAGAAGAAATATCAGAAAAATAATATAAACCGGTGTACATAAGCAGACATTAACCTACTAACCTTTGTTCTTCAGTTGTGATGATGGAGATCCATAGCGAAGTGATTAGCACACAGCATCATGGAGCAGTACACATACTTAACAAATGCACTTTGATGACAATCTTGATGACCACAGACACTATTTTCTACTTACAACATAGTCTTCAGAGAATTTGAAATAAACCAACTATTGCTCTTGTGACGTACCCACATTTTTGCCATGCATATGCAAATATGTCCTATATGACTGGCGCCCAAAATTGATGATACACAACAGAATGCATTTTCATTATGAAAATTCTGTCATATAACTTGTTCGGTGTACCAGAAACAATGAATTTATGTCGAAAATGGTCCTCAAGTCTCCGAATTACCAGCTTATATTGCCGAAAAAAGTATACAACAAGAGGTTGAATAAATTTGGTGGTCTTTGTGGGTATAACTTCAGCACGAATGTTTTTCTCATGTAACAATTCTCACAGTCTTCACTCGTCTGTCCACTCCACGAGTCAAGCAACAGTAGGGAATCCTTTTTCACATCAGGAATAAACACGTCGTTTAGCCACCGTTTAACGTGTTCGCGAGTGAGTTTACCTGATTTGCTCGCATCAATAACAATGTTGAAAGGTGTCTGTCTAGCTGTTGTTTCACTTTAGGTATGAACACGCCTTTAGGCTCCTAGAAGCATATATATGCCTATCCGTACTGGATAAATGTGAATTTGGAAGGTATATGCGTGGGACACTGAGGCCAAAGACTGAACGGCTGCTGTGGTATGTTTCTCACCTATTTCTGACAGAGTTCTACCAGAGGTCATTTCGTACTCAAACCTAGACTGATCAGTATTAAAGATGCATTCACTGTTGTACGGTTTCTCATGTATTATTTTATTAATTTTAATCACAAAAATTTGGGCATTATCAAGTAATTCACCTTCGTTTTCAACATCTTTCTTCGTTACAAATTGAGTAATCCTTCGTGAGCTAATCCTGTGCTCTTTTTTAAATTTGTTAATGAAACCAAGAGAAGCACGGAATGGGTAGTTCAATTTCCTCGCTGTCAATAACATCCACGCTTTCAAATGATCATCATGGACCGTAAGTCCTTTAGTGCGATAAACGTTGAATGTCTTGAGTACTTTGTACTTTATTGTGACATGGCATGAGAGCGAGGAGGTTTGTTATGGAAGTTCAAAGCCTTATAGCCTACACAAACGCCGTATTGCATTTGAATTTCTTCGCTGCAGCTGCAACAATGTTACGTTTCCCATTCCTTTTCAATAATGCAACGTGCTCTGTTACACGTACAGCTTTAGTCTGGCTTTGAGATAGCATCTAACTCGCTCGTAGAAGGCTCACTGTCACTAATTGATGGACTAGTTATCCGTTCCAAATCCATTCCGTTTGTCGAATATTCATGCTCACTCTGTGTTAGTGTCTACATTTAATGTGTCACCAACTGTTAGAGAAAGGTCACCATCATATTTGCTTGCTATCATTGACAATGGTATCATTGGCAATGTACTTACGCATGTCTTATCTTCTACCCCATTTTCACTCAGGACACTATATTTTTCACTACTGCTTGATTTAAAATGTTGACTACGTTTATAGGCTTAATTGTTCGCATTTTATGCACGGAACGAATGTTTCACTGGTCCAACAAATGTGTTCGTACCGAACATCACACGCCTGCCCGCACAAAAATTGCTGTCCTACTACCGTTTGTCATTCGAAGACAGACACCATATACCTTACTGCACACCCATGTTGCGGTTGCATATAGGAAAGCACTCTAAATTCTACGTGCTATTTCTTAAAACCCTAAACAATAATCTAAAGTCAAGAGAACTAATAAGTCTACTTTGTCAGTTTTTAATAATTGGGGAATTTCACTACATTTCCTTAGAGTATTTCAAACAAAAAAATGTCATATATATATATATATATATATATATATATATATATATATATATATATATATATATATATATATATATATATATATATACAGAGTGAATCAAAAGTCTGGACACGGTGGAATAAATCGAGAACTTAACTTCGGATTGAAAAATCAAAAAACACGTGTTTAGTAATTATAAAAAATCTATCTGATGAAACCAAACTTGACCCTCTAGACCCACCCCCTGGGGCTTGGAGTGGGGTCAATTTTGAAATTTCTAATGGAAACCCCAATTTTTGATTGCAGATTTGGATTCTACGGCCCAAACTATGTAAAGTTTCATCAACACTTTTCCGTCGATGCATAACATGGCGCAGTAATCGGGGAAAATAAATGGCCCCTAAATACTCCCATTTCGTTCATGAGCTTGGTAGTATTTCCGACCTCTGTTCTCGTTCAGTGTCACTGGTTCACTTCTCTGTTCCTTCTCGTCACTGGATAGAAGCACACTACACACAGTCAGAAGACACAGAGAAAGGCACACCTTCTTCATTCGGGCTTCGGGCAGTATCAATGTTGCAAACCAGAAAATTCAAAAGCGGCGAGTAGAGGACAAAAAATAAAACAATTAAAAGTAAAAGGAAAATTGAATAAAAGTATAGCTATTGAAGTATCTGCTTATTGCACTATGGTGTTATTTGACTTCTGTGTCTAAGATGAAAATGTATTGATATAACTGTTTTCTAATCGCTAAATTATGACATTCATTAGGGTCAATCGTACCATTCTCTGATAAAGATAAATTATCGGAATGATCCAACCTTGTCGCGGTAGTAGATCTCATCTTACACAAAATAACACACGACCACTGCGACCAGTGTTATCTTATCTGACGATTAAAAGATATCAGGATAGTGTAGAATTGGCCCTATAACGTGCAAATGTTCGAATGGTGTGAAATTATCAAAAATAGCCTGTAACTGTCAAGCTAATTTATGTTTGAAATAACGGGTGAACCAAAAGTTTGGCCACGGTAGAGTAACTGGAGAAATACACTTCTGATTATAAAAGCGCAAAAAACGTATTTAATATGTTTCAAGAAGCTATCCGATGATATCAAACACAACACTCCGCCCCCACCTTCTGGAAAGGAGTGGGGGGCATTGATTTTTCAAATGGGAACTCCAATGTTTTATTGAAGATTCTTAGACTGCATCGAAATAATGTAAGGTATAATCAAAACTTTTTCGTCAATGTGTGATATCATGCTGTAATCGGCGAAATTAGATGCTCCCCTCTTCGTTTATGAGCTTGATATTAGCTCCGACCGTCTGTACAAGGTACAGTATTTTGAGAAATACGCGTCGGATCAACAAAGTTATTCAATAGTACCAAACACGATACCGCACCCTACCGCCAGGTGGGGTTAGCTGAAAGATTTGAAATGGAAGCTTTTATTTCTTATTGCAGAGTCGGATTCTGCGCACAAACCTGTATAAGATTTAGTCGAAACATCGTTGTCGCTGTGTGACGTGGCGCTGTAATGGCGAAATCAGGAGAACTTCCTATATGAACTTGAATTAGCTTCAATGCTGTGGACGTGATGAAAGAAGTATACATGTGATCAAAAAACAAAAGAAAATGTGTGACTATTGGGTTTGTTAGGGTGTTGATCGTTCCTTTTCCGTAGTGGGACGAGAGAGACGGGACCTACAGTTGAAAGTGAGATCCGAACCTCTATTACGTTTTGGAACCGAGACGTTCACCATGAACAATTGCCGACGAAGTTTGTCCGACCGTCGTTGATTATTGGGTGACAGCAGCGAAAAGGGTGTGCTAGTGCTCGTTCAAAGGCGGCTGCCTATTTGTCGGCTTGGCAGCGAACACCGTGACGGCCCCGCCGCTGTTCAGGAACGGCAGCTATGAGACAGACGGTTGTCTTGGCCCAGCAGTAGCACGACGTCGTCCCCCGAAGCGACGGCATCATGATTTTCGCCATCATTTCGCCTGACTTGTGCGAATAGTCGGACTGCGACTCACGAGACTGCTCGCAGTCTCGCATAGTTTTAGATGGGTGAAATTATTATTGAATTCTTTCTTTACTTCTTCTTCTTTCTCTTCTTCTTCTTCTTCTTCTTCTTCTTCTTCTTATTATTATTATTATTATTATTATTATTATTATTATTATTATTATTATTATTATTATTATTATTATTATAGTATATTATATTATTATCTGCTAGTAGTTGTAGTAGTAGTAGTAGTAGTAGTAGTAGTAGTAGTAGTAGTAGTAGTAGTAGTGATAGTAGTAGTAGTCTGTAAAGGGTAGTAGTCTGTAGTAGTATGTTTTATTTTTATTTTTAATCCTTTCATCCTTTAATTTTTAAATGTCTATAATGTGCAGTGGCGTATTTAGGGGATGGCTTCCGGGCTTAAGCCCCCCCCGAAATCTTACTTAGTATAGTAAAGTAAATGAAATATCTTGCAGAATTTTCACATTTCCAGGCAAAGCCCCCCCGAAAGTTAGCAAAGCCCCTCCCGAAACAAAATCGTAAATACGACATTATTAATGTGTCATCAATAAATTGATCATATCGGACCCTGGACAAGATTAGATTCTGTCGTTCCTATATAATTTCAAAACTAAAGGAGTTACCACTAAAGAGCATTGTGTGAACAGAGTGCACATTTCAATACATATGTATGGTACCACCTTAATTTCGTGGCATGGATGGGGCCACGGTGGCTCAGTGGTAGAGCGTTCACCTCTGGTGCTTGGGGTCTTGGGTTCAAAACCTGCTCCCGCCAAATGAACTTTGGTGGACAAACACCGTGTGCGTGGGTTTTCTCGGGGATCTCCCGTTTCCTCCCACTTCCTTAATTCCACCATTTCATTCATCTCTCTCACAATCACCGTCTCCTTTAGCCTAACCGGCAAAATCGTGGGACCTAAAACTCAAAAATTTCATTTCATTTTCGTGGCATGGAGTCCTCTTAAGTACGTTGATCGAACTTTCGTTCGGGATAAACATGACGAAAGTTATAGGCGTAACCTGTAATTTGGGCATTATAGTGGAGCATTTGTACAAGAAGTGATACCTGTGTGTGAGTGTGTGTGTGTGTTATTCGTTTCATTATTGTTTTCTCTTCTCACATGCAACGTATGGATGTGTGAATTATAACACGTTTAGTGGCACGTGACATGGGATTGCAACATTGGAATGGCATTGCTCGTTCGTTCATTCACATGTTAAAGCGACGTTCACCTGCGCGATTCGTTTATAAGTGGCAGGTCGTTAACGGTGACGGATCTGTTGGTAACGATTCTCGGTCTAACAGCAAAATGTCTTTCTTTTTCACCCCAAACAGTTAATTTACTTTCACCGATTATGGCGCCATATAATGAATCGACGGAAAAGTGTTGATGAAACCTTACATAGTTTGGGCCGTAGAATCCAAATCTGCAATCAAAAATTGGGGTTTCCATTTGAAATTTCAAAGTTGACCCCACTCCAGCCCCCAGTGGGTGGGTCTAGAGGGTCGAGTTTGGTTTCATCAGATAGTTTTTTTAATATTACTAAACACGTGTTTTTTGGTTTTTCGATTCGAAGTTAAGTTCTCGATTTATTCCACCGTGTCCAGACTTTTGATTCACTCTGTATATATATATCATTGTGAGTAGGCCTATTAAAGCAAATGAATAATCAAGTCCCGAAATGAATTTCTTGAGTTGTAAGTACGTGGTTTAAACAATAAATAAATCCTCAGACTTTAATAAACACCTGCTACAATTAGTTATTTATTACAGTTTTGATATGAAAATTAGTCTTATCCTTATTTTAAGAGTGTTTTATTGTTAAAGGTGGAAAGATGCAGGTATTTAATCATTTAATATTGAATGAAAAAGCAAGAAAAAGCCTTGTTTTGTGGATTGCAACTTGATATTGAATCTTATAACAATCCTTATTGCCATCTCTTCTTAGCAGGTGTTTATGCATTCTCTTTCTTTCTTCTTCACAATTATCAGTGTTATTAAAATGCATCAGTTTACGTCAAGTATGCTAAAAATGCGATTAATTTGAAATGTTTGTATTGTTATTGTAATTAATTTTGCAAATGGTGGAAGCCGCCATTTGCATTTTTTGGTCGACTTACTAGTCGTATTACCTGTAACATATAGTATTAAATGAATTTTAAATATAAATGGTTCGTTAGTTAAAGTAAGGTATATAAAGAAACAATTAGTCAAATTCAGGTAATAATTGAAATGTCTTAGTCTGGTATGAAAATGTCAAAATCGGGAAGGAGTTCCAGCGGGAAGAAGAGGGCCAGTTACCCAGATGATCGGGGTGGAAATGTTGGATAAAGTGAAAATTAATGAAATGAGTGAGTGTAGATTAATTGTAAATGTGTGTAAATGTTTTCGTGTTCTAATGTGATGTGTGTAAATGTTGAATGATGAAATTTTTCCACTTTAACTACTTCCTCTTCAACAGCTCACTATCCGAGATGTTTACACTGTCACAATCACCGCTGAACTCCTATGCATTCTCTTATTACTAATAGAATTCACTTTTCCACTTCCACTTCAACTAACAATAGGTGTTAAAATTGAAGAGTGCAAACTTAAGTCTGTTTCACCCACATCCTTCATATAGAAAACTATGTAAAATTATGATTGTTAGTTGAAAGGTGTGTTCTTAGGCCTTTTCCGATGAAATTGAAAAAATGAATTTGAGTAATAGTTCAGTTTGGTAATAAAATTCTGCTATTATGTTTGTAAGAATATACGTTTATGTAAAGTGTAATTAAGCGATTAATTTTTTTCCACCGGAAGAAAAGATGCTTAAAAATTTATATATGTTAAATTATAACATTTACTATTAGATTCCGAATAAGCATGCTATAGTTTTTCAGAGTGCAAGACCATTATCTTGAAAAAAAAAGTAATGATGTAATGCAAAATGTCTAAATCGTTTATTGTCAAAAGTTGTTTAATTACGAATGGGCCATAGCCATAGCGTTGATGTAAAACTTTCATAACTATTGTCCTATGTTTAGATAATAGAGAGCAGTGAAAGAGAAGATGATCCAAAGTGCCTACTTGTTCATTACACCAACATAAAGGTGAAGTAGTCTATTCCTGCGAATTTTGTACAAGAGGTAGGGTGTGATCGCTGTATTAAACCTGAGTCTATAATATATAATAATTTTGGATCTAGACCAAGAACGCAGGTCATTCCACGTGGTAGAGCGAACAGGGATAATTTCCCAATAATAAGTTCCAGGACCTGTTCGGTTTTTGTTTTTCCATATGACAGATTGCTCAGAAATCATCTGATCAATGTAATATTTAAAATTTAAAAGGGGAAGTTTGATATTGGCTATAATTCCTTTGTCTCTTGCTTTTTTAGATAGGTTATCAACAATTTCGTTTGATTTTATGTTGATATGGCTGAGGACGTGAATTAAATCTGTTGTATGATCCATGACTAGTAATTTGCGATAAATAAATTTGGTGTTAAGTAAATTCCAAGTAGATTTAATATTCCAATGAATAGAAGAAAGTGCCTTTAAGACACTATAAGAATCCGTACATATACATGCATGCTGGATATTATGACGTTGTATTAATAATAATGCATGCCGTATACCGAAGGCCTCGCCCTCAAAGATGGTTGTAGAAACTGGAAGTTTCAATTGATTTATAATTTTGAGTTGTGGAATAAAAACTGCTACACCAACAGGTTTATGTTCGACTTTTGATGCATCAGTGTAGATAAAGACAATATTCGATGAAAAGCGATCTATAAAACTATACCATATATTTTTATTCATATTTTGAGAGAGCTGTTTATTTTTAGTATCAACATAAGGTGGAAAAATAGGTTTGATAGTAGTCGTATTGGTTTCATATGCAAAACTGAAGCACGGTAGGTTCGGAAGCTTGATAATTTTTGAGCGCAAGGCTTTTAAAAATAGAAAAGCTTTATAGAGCCATGGTAGGTTTGTACCATATGGTAGCTTGTTGTGTTTATTCTGCACTTCTAATTTGTCCAATTTTTTGAAGAGCGGAGAATTAGTAATGGTGATTCTGAGTAAAAGATATTTACAGGCCAGTTTGAACATTTTTATAGGTAAAGGAAGCGTGCTTGTTTCTTCCAAAATGACATTGTTTGGACAGAATCGAGGCTGTGCAAGTATGATTTTTAATGTGGAATGCTGCAGTTTTGCTAGAGCTATATAGAACTGAGGTGATGTAGTGGTGTAAATAATACTTCCGTAGAGAATCTTAGCTTCAATACATTGTTGAAAAATGGTGTATAATGTATGAGGATGAATGCCCCATTTTCTCGAACTTAAGCTGCGAAGAATGTCCTGTACTTTCTTGCATTGTTGTATAACTTGAGTTAGATGAATTTTCCAAGTTAATCTATAATCAAGGTATAATCCTAAATATTTGATGCATGTGGTACTATGTAGCTCAAAATTTGAAAGTTGTAGCGGTGGAAAATTATTAGTTTTTTCTGGTGAAAACAATATATTTTGCTTTGGTCCAATTAATTAGTAAACCGTTTTCCTGATACTAGTATGATTTTTTTCCCAACGTATGCTCTGGCTTCTTTCTTCCACTATACAAATCATCAGTGATTACGTAAATAAGTAGGTCATCGGCATATAGATATGCGGATACAATTCCTGTGAGAGCTTGAAGTAAATCCACCATATAAATATTAAATAGAGTAGGACTGAGTTTGCTGCTTTCTAAAAGGCCAAGAGAAATTTGTCGAGAAGTACTATATGTCTTGTTAATTTTAATATATATTTGTCTGTTTATAAGAACATTGTGCACAAATCGAATATATGAGGCCGGAATATTTAAATGTGTCATTTTTTGAATCAATATATCTAGTTGTACTAAAACATATGCTTGTTGAAGATCTATACTTACAGCCATAAGATACTAACGATGTTGGAAAGTAGTCCATATGTCTAATATAAGTGGACTGAAAGCATCTATTGTTGATATATGTTTTCTAAAAGCAGTCATATTGGGGGGTAAGAGCTGGTTGTGTTCCAGATATCATTGTAAGCGGGTGAGGATCAACTGTTCTAGTGTTTTTAAATAGCATGATAGTAATGCTATCGGTCTATAACTAGTCGCTTTGCCAATGGGTTTGTTAAGTTTTTGTATAGGAGTAATCAAAATTTGTTTCCACATAGTTGGTATTTGTGAAGTTTTCCGTACTGTATTGTATTATTCCAACAATGCAGCAATTCCCTCGGGAGGAAGAGATGTTAAATGTTTAAAATGTATTCCATCCAGACCTGGTGTTGTGTCTGCTTTTAATGACTTTACAACTGGAATCAGTTCCTCCATTGTAAACGGCTGTTCTAATGTAGAGTGTGAACGGGAAGAAAAATATTTTATTAGATCGAGGCGATTATTATTCACAGAAGATGGTGTCAATTGTTGATGAAATTCCTCGATCCAATCATGTCCAGAAAGTTGTATTTTATTTGGTACAGATGAAATAAATTGTTTTTTACAGTGTTTGATAAATTTCCAGATTTTAGTTTTAGGAGTTTGATAAGAAAGGTTGTTGCAGAACTCTTGCTAATGTTGACGGTGTGTTTGACGAAGTATTCTTTTAGTAAGTGCATTTGCTTTTTTATATTCTATAAAGTGAATTTTTTTCTTTAGTGTGCAGAAAAGTTTTCGAGGCTCTTTGTCGGAGGTTAATGCATTGTTGGCATTCTAATGTCCACCAAGGAGGTTTGGCTAAAGGACGGCGAGTAATCGATAATTTAGAAGAATATGCTGACTGAAGTTTGGAATGACAAACTGACGTTTTAAGAAGACTATCAAAATTTCTTGCTGCTTTCTGTTTGTCTAATAGGGAATTTAAAAACAACTTATTGTTTTGAAAATAAGAAGTAATAAACTCGCCATATGAAGACCAATGTACAGGTGTGGTAATATGAGATAATTTCGATTTGAAAGGAGAAATGTGATCTTTTTCGATAGAAGGTAGTTTACAACTTGATATTTCCGTTAGAGTGGGAAAATGGTCGCTTCCTAGAGCGTCGTAAAAAACATTCCATGAGGAATAGATGTAATGAGTTGATGTGATGAGTGAAATATCTGTTGCACTAGCTAAGTTATACGAGATGCGAGTTGGTGTACCATCGTTTAGAAGAAGATAATCACTTATTGATAAAGCTTTGATTAATTGTCGACCAGCTGTGTTAGTACGTACTCCACCCCACCAAATTCCTTAGGTATTGGTGTCACCAGTTATGACATCAAAATTATTATTATGAAATAGTTCTTGCCAGAAATCTATCTGAACAGTAACCGAAGAAGGAATATAAATGTTGGCAAAATTAAAATTTTGTACTTGTAGTCCTAAAACTTGGACAGTACGAGGTGTAAGAGTTAAATGTATTGGGAGTTCAGTATAGGGGATATCATGACGGATGCTAATGGCAATACCTCCATACCCATCTTCACGAAGTTGTTCGATGATCCGGTAGTTTTTAATACGTAGCATAAAATGAGGTTTAGACCAGGTTTCCTGTAACATAAGTAAATGTGGGTGAAATAAATTAATGAGATGATTCAGTGCATAACCCTCCCTTTTTGCACTTTGCATATTCCACTGAAGAAGTAATAAATTTTCAAAAGAATGTAAAGCCATTAATAAGTTATTTAGTGTTGAGTATACTGGTAACTTGTATTAAATTATCCAATATTTTAGGATTGGGTTCATTAGTAAAACTAAGAGATGTCGTGGTTAGGAGTTGTTTTATAGCTTTTATTTGATTGTTGAGAATGTCATTAAGACGGGATAATTCCCAATTCTCTTTCTGAGCACGTTGTTCTGTTTCAGTAAGAAAGTTATGATTTTGACGATTGCTAATAGGGCCAGATGAAGATTCCGAAGTATTAATACCGACAATGGAATTGTCAACAGAGTGTATTGTTTCAGTCGGACTAGTTTGTGCGTACAGATTGCGAAAAGCTGTTTTACCTCTTATGCGAAAGGTACCTTTGTTATCAGATATAAATTTTGATGAAGTATGTTTCAAGGGTGGAAGAGGGGAAGATGGAAGAGTAGAGGTAGAAGGCACCGTTGCAGGAAACGAGTGACTTCTTTTACTGTTTAAATTAGATTGAAAAAGCGGAAATTGTTCATTATGAGTGCCTTTCCGTCTTTTTTCAGGCAGTGCTGAAGTAGAAGAGGGGCGGGTGTCAAAATTTGAATAACTGATTTTCGGAGCCGGTAGAAGAAGCAGATGAATTTGTAATCCCTTTGTTAGGAGATGAAGATACATTGTCAACAACAGATTGTCGTAGCATTTCACTATAAAGTGTAAGTATGAGGTGGCATGACACTTGTAGAAGTATATATTTTTGGAAGAGTTGTTAAGGTACTTGCTTCATTAAAGGATATATGTAAATTAGCCATTAATTGTACAATTCTTTTTTGTCGTAGTCGGTCCGGGCATTGATCAGAATTTGCTTTATGATTAGATTTACAATGATAACATTGTAGGGAATTGGTGCATTCATTCGATGTATGATTTTGGCCACAATTAATACATAATTGGATCCTAGCTTTACACGAACGTATCGTATGACCGTATTTTCGGCAACCCATGCACTATCTGATTGCCGGTATATATGGTTCTACTGGAAGTTTGAGAAAATAAAGTTTAACTTCTGATGGTAACTGTCTAGAATTGAAAGTGAGTATAATAGTTTTAGTAGGAATTCTTGTGTCATTTTCTCCTTTATGGAGAATTCGTCTCGCCGGTGTTATCGGTATATCAGAGTCAAGATCCTGCAATAAATCTTCTGTAGAAATGTCTACGTCCACATTTTTGATTATGCCCGTGGAATAAAAAAGCGTGGTTAGGTATGAATGATGACCAATCTTGCGTTTTATGAATTGAATGAGTTAAAAATTCATTTGCCTCAGTAGCTGTGTTAAATGAAGTTTTGAGAAGGTTTCTACCTATTGTTTATATTTTAGTGATACCAGAGATTTCTGCTAAGTATAGTTTCCTGCTTACTGTCATGATATGTTTTTTTTTCCTATTTCCATATTATTACCTTTCAGAAATACAAAGAACGGTGCAGACTGATGAGTACCATAAAGGTTAACCTCATGATCTTGATGTTTTGTATATATTGGGATGTCCTTAGAATTAACTTTATTTACTTTATTCATGATTACCGTTTCCGATTCCTGCTGATGTTGAATGTCATTATTTAAGATTTCAACTTCATTAGAAATATCCATGATTTCAGGAGAGTTTGAATTATTAAATGTAATGATCTCTATCGTTGATGGCGAGGTGCCATTTCTATTTGTAAGAAGTTTTGATGATGAAGAACAATTGTTCATAAACTTAGAAATTGATATAAATAAAAATAGACCTAACTTATAACAACACCTAAATATAACAACTAACAAGCACAAGTCAATTAAAAGTACCACATTTGCGAGAAATGTAGACAGATCTCACCGAACTGTTGTTTTTGGTGAAAAAGCGATGAAATTTCACCACTAACTTTGATTTAACTTAAAATATGTTCATCAAAGCCACTTTCTCATTATCACACGCCATATCAGTCTATGCTGCTCTTCACTTTTCTTGTGTCTGTTCTGCTAAGTTAGCAGGTGTATATTCTAAGAATAGGCTGTGAACTGATAATTTAAATCCCCTTCATTGTTCAATGCGTCAGCGACAAATCGATTTTATTTAGACAAACTGACAATAAATACATTAAAGTATTTTAACTTCGTAATATGCACGGTAAATTATAGGTTGTCAAGTATGAGTATTGGAAAGGAACGCAATATTCTGCAACAATGAGGGTCTTTGTGTAAGGTTTCAAGATTGGAGAAGAAAACACAATATAATGGGCCATGTAAAATTGAATTGAATAAAATAGATTTTTGGTTTGATTCAGTTTAACGTCCCACACTTATGCCTGCTACGCTAAAAGAGACCTGGACCTACTTATTATAGTGGACTTTCTAATATATATCCGAACAATCCCTTTGGTATTCTCTGCTCGCCAGTACTATTAAACATGTTTCATCGACCACCAGTCTATTCCTTCGCACTTTGAAATAAGTATAATTTGTTTCAGTGCTGCTATTCTTTTTTTCACTACAGAAATTTCAATTTAATTAACGATTTCTCTCACTAGGCTCAAGATCTTACTGGTATAGTGGCTATTGTAGGTCAAGTGACTACTACTGCATTAGTTGTAACCCTGAATTTGCTCGCACGACCATGTTTCACAACACAAATCTAACTCGCACAGTTTTTATATGTTCCTGTGGGTGAGAGAGCTCTTAACTCTGAACTGAAAACAGATATGTAAACATCGGTTTCGGAAATGGATTCAGGAGTAAATTCCAGTGCTTTTTGATACCCCACATGAACATCTTGTCATTTATCATATTTAAACGCGATTCAATATGGTGCCTTTCAAGATGGCGATCATGCACTGGAAGTACTCCCACATATAGATGCCCTATCCCGGTTTACAATGTTGAAGTCAGATCTACCAAAAGTTTTTTTCATTTTTATGCCAAAAGGGTATTCTTGAACATTGCCTATTGGATTTCAAGATGGCGTCGGTGTAGCAGCTCAACAAAGCATTTGCGCATCGAGTGACTATTAGTACGTTAGTAGCATCTCGAACTGAATCTTATCACTAATTTTCATCAAAATTCAACTCTCACGGTTTATGGACCTTCCACGTAAGTCCAACTCTTTTTAACCTTTTCATGTTAGATCTTATTAATTTGTTGAATAAAACAACAAATATCTTTCTATATGCTGATGACCTTGTCACATACGAAATAGTGGAAAATCTAAAAATTGGAGTGGAAAAATACACAACAATATGCAAAATATACATCAATGGAGTTCTCAGAATGGATTGGATATTAATTGGGAAAATCATCATTTACGATTTTCACAAAAAACGTATAAAACATTTTCCACAAATAAGTATTAATGACAAACAATTAAAATTTACAAAACATTTGGAATATTTAGGACTTAATCTTGATACCACCTTATCCTGGAAGTCACGCCTTCAATATTTAACCAAAGAAGCAACCAAATATCATAATATTTTGAAGAGTATGAGTGCCAAAAAATGGGGTATACAACCTCATGCGCTGAATATGATTAATCAACAAACATTAACAGCAAGAATATTATATGGTTCCACGTTTTATAATACAAATTATTCAATGTTTTATACAAAAATTCAACAACTTCATTATGATATGATTAAGACAATATTATCTCAACCAGCTTTTTGTCCAAGGAATGCAATCTTAGAGGCTGCAATGAATGTGCCGATAGAAATAAAAATATTCAAACATACGGCAAACTTTTTACTTTCTCGGATGGCAAAAACTTCCTCAGTTATAATTAAAAAACTAGGAAATATGGAAATTATAAATCAAAGTAAAAAACTTCCTTACCAAAAATCACGGACATGGATCTTTACTGTCTTTAAGAATATAAAAGAATTGCAAGCTAATATATCAAAAGCTCCAAGTATGCCAGCATACTTATTCAATTATAATATTAACTTAATAAAAATTCGAGCCATTATTCCATAATATGTACAATTTCATAAATTTGAAAACTTACATAATATATATAGAAAGATTTGGCAATTTTATATAGATTCTCTTCCAAAAGAATATACACTTATACTCACTGATGCATCAAAACAAAATAATAATAATAATAATAATAATAATAATAATAATAATAATAATAATAATAATAATAATAATAATAATAATAATAATAATAAACAAGTTGGTGCAGCCTTATTGATACCGCAGTTATGTATACAGAAACAATACAAACTACCTTGTAATATGTCTGTGTTTGAAGGCGAAGCCTTCGCCATAAGACAAGCATTTTTGCTTATTAAAAAACTTAATTTTAAACATGTCTGTATATGTACGGATGCTTTGAGTGTCATAACAGCTCTAAACAATACAAGATGGACTATTCAAACTTCTTGGAATATTTTATTAATTAAAAAATTATATCAGTCATTACAATCTAATAACTTAAATACTATTTTAATGAACATAAAAACTCATAGTGGACTAATTAAGTAAAGCTGCAGCTAATACAGGCATCAAAGTTAATATACGAATTTCTTACTATAATTTCAAATATATCATCAAAAATAAAATAGAAATATTAATTACCCAATGGGAAAAGAATAATAGAGAAGGTCCTGGCAAGCATTACTGGAGTTTAGCGGATAATTTGGAAGTTAACAATTGGGAAGTATTAAGAATGTGGTCCAGATCGAAAATTGTGCTATTTTATCGTATAATATTCAACACAGCATTAGCACCAAAAAACTGTTCTGTATAAGGAAAAAAGATACAAATATTTGTTGGTGCGGAAAAGAAATTGATAATCTAAATCATTTAATATTCTATTGTGAAATATTACAAAACAAAAGAAAAGTTTATAACACATTTATTGAATAACTTTTATACTTCCCAATTACAGTTGAAATGATAATCACTTCAAGAAATTGGATGCTTATTAAAATACTCTTACAGTCAGTGGCGTATTTAGGGGCCTTCCGGGCTTAAACCCCCCGAAATCTTACTTACTATAGTAAAGTATATGAAGTATCTTGCAGAATTTTCACATTTTCAGGCAACCCCCCCGAAATTTAGCAAAGCTCCTCCCGAAACAAAAACGTAAATACGCCACTGCTTACAGTATATACAGGATAATAACTTAAATCAATAAAAAATAATTAAAAAATGACATGGATAATTTGTTACATAGATATATTTAACTCACATAAAATATTTTGAAAGTCTGAGAAATAACTATTGCCACTATAATTCACTTGTAACAGCATAATCATGAGAAGTTAAAGAACTAATATGTGCATTTCAACGAAAGAAAAAAAAACTCAACATTTAAAACTCCCAGTTTTTCCACTATCATTCAAATGTTATAAATTACCATTAAATCAACTTCATTTTGGACAATTATAGGGAACAGGCCATTTGAATCTAAGTTTGGGCCAAACTATACGGCTTTTTACAGATGCCGAACGGAATGGAAGGTGAAGGAGAGATTCACCTCTCTGTTGGTGCAACGAAAAGGTTGGAACTTGGAATCATCTCATATTTAAGTGTCCTTTGTGATGTAAAAATAGAACTCAAGTTATGGAAGAGCTAAATAAACGCTATGGTTATGGACCCTTCACCATCAAACAAATTTTGACGCACAATGATTTTGATATCCTGAAACATTTAATTTTTTTCAAGATAATGGACTTGTTCTTTAATTTACTTTAATCATTACCTGGTTAATAATATCATTTTTTCTTTTACATTTCATTTTCCGGTGGAAAAAAAAAATCACTAGAAAATCTTAGCTCTGTATTTCTCACATAGGCAATGGAATTAACACCACTCATATATTCCAACTAGAGGGAATGACTATTCCAATTCTCATTTTTCAATTTCCACCGGAAAAGGTCAAAGCACACTTACTAAGGAACAACCACAATCCGCCTTATGCAGAGTCATTCTGACGGGTGATTAGTGTCATACTAGAGAGTTCGACTAACATATGTTTCCTGCAGTAGTCAAGCTTTTAATTTGACGCTAATCATACGTGAAAATAACTCTGCATAAGGCCCAATGTTACTCCGCTTACAATTCCTAGGATATGGGTGAAACAGACTGTCTGCACTCTGATAATGCAACACCTCTCAATAGGTGAAGGTGAAGGTGGAGGTAAAAGTGAATATCACCATGTGAAACCGTTAGGGTATGTTGATCTGTGCACAGATGTGGAATAACAGAGCTAAAATTCTGGCTGCTGGAAGCATCTTCAGCGGCGTAATATATTTTAGATGGAAGAATTATAAATGTTTATATATCGTTACAGTTCCTAGTGCAGGTTAAGTATACCACATTTTGCTACTATCCAACTTGCGCTAGCTGGCTGCTAAAAAGTACGATCGCTGTCTAACCGAGTCAAAGTAGGAGCAAAGAAGGGAACCTGAGCGTTAGCAAGAGAGTGCGTCCGTTGGAAGCAGGCGCGTCAGCGAAGGTGAGTATACTCATAAACGAGAGTAGCATGTAACATTGAATATAGCGTAAAATTATTTGGATATAGTATACATGAAGCTGCATCAGTTCCCGAAGGAGCTGGACGTTCATATTTTTAGGGATTATTCATTGAGTATGTACGAACTTACAAAGGGGGTAACAAAGCGACTTTTATTTACTTATCGACTGATACGAAAATAAAAAAGAACGTACCTGTACTTTATATCTGCATGTGTAGTGCCCTTGTACTTTATCTATTACTATGTGTGTGTGTGGGGGGGGGGGATTTAACGCATATCGCATGTCTTGTGCACATGGATACTTCTTATTATTGCACTACGTAGAAAATTTATGGTATTTCATGTAGAAGTGGTAATAGAACAGAGAAGAAACGCAGATCAGAGGGTTCTCATGTATACTATCACCAATTATTTACTTGGTGAATTATGTATTTGTAGGTTACTTCAGACGTTATACGTAGTATACCGATATGTTTTCCTTGCTTGTATATTTGTGTTATAACGTAACATAACACATTACTAACGTAAATTTTACAATTATGTGGATCCCTGAACTGGACACATTCATAGTTGCGCGTCATGATCACCTATACTTTATTTCAGTTTGTATACTGTAGTTACTAGCTAACTTCGACCGCCCAAAGGTAGAGAAGTATCTACATTTGGCTTGTTTTGAGGAACAACAAAAAAGGTGATTTTTGATAATTACTGTTACTGTTAAAGACTTTGTTTTCTTTTCGGCGACAATGAACACTAAGTCGTATTGACGTCGAAAAGAAAATAAAAGTCTTTAACAGTAGGATTCCACTATAATCAATAGGTCCACGTGTCTTTTTGCCTAGCAGGCATAACCGTGGGACATCAAACTAAAACCAAACAAAACATTTGATAAACTGAATGGTGTTAAGGAGAAGGGAATAAAATCTTCAATGAAATTTTGTCTCCCCTTATCAATCATGACGCCGTACATGAAATGTACAATGATTTTTCTTTTATGTTCGCAAAAATGTATAACGCTAGTGTGACTGTAGCATACAGAGCGTGCTGAGGACTTATCTCAAAATAAATACACAGACATAATTATTTATTCACGAGAAATTAAAAAAAAAAAAATATAATTTTCTTTATAAATGATTATAGATCAGGTCCTGATAGACGTAAACTCACAAGACTTGTATAATTCTACGTGGAACAGGCGATGGTTTCCTTAAAATATATATAACTACGTAGACTTCAATCTTAAGATTTGCTATTAATAAGAATTTTGTATGTGATTGACAAGTTATCGATCTCTCGATGGCACAATTCATCGTCAAAAGTTTACACTTTAAGCAACTAACACTACTGAAACAAACATTTCACAAAATCGTATGAGTAAGCGGACATTCAGAGGAAAATGTCAGCTATTAATATTTCAGAATAACTCAAAGAATGAACAGATCTTTCGTATTATGTATGTCATTTTAGTCTGGTAGGGTTAAATTAAAATGAAATTCAAGACCAAGTGGTAATATTCGCATTAAGATATGTTTATTTACGGGGTTCGCAGTTGTAATCTCATGTCTTGCACCTGCAGCATATATACTTGGTGATACAAGTAGTAGGTTTCCGTCTTTAATGACTTCAGTACTCGTAAGACTATAACAAACCTCTTTCTACCTCTTACACGTACAATCATAACAAATAGTACAGTTATATAACTATTCCCAAAATGTATCTTGTCCAAAAAGCAGGGTTGGCTGGTTTAAACCAGCTCGTTTTTTCAAAACACCAACTGGTTTAAACCAAAAAACATAAAATGTTCGTAAAAGTGTAAGTGTTTGTAAAATCTTGATGAACACACATTTGTGGGTTGTCACGTTTCACTCCCGTATATTATTCGTATTATATTCAGACCTAAATTCCCCATTCATTACTCAAAAAGATTATACTACAAAAACAACTTTTTTTTTTTTTGATAAGTTTATAAATGTTTGTTTTGTGATTTTTTGTATTTATTATTATTGTTATGTAATTGCAATCAAAGCAAAATTCTAAATATTGTTTCGTTTCAATGTTTACTATTGATAAAATACATCGAAATGCCGTACTTTTTGTGTGTGTGTGTGGGGGGGGGGTCATACAGACCCCACGAGAGGCATTTAGCGAAATGAGAGGTATCTTCGATATCTATTTATGTATAAATGGGTCAGAGCCAAAGTGGACTCAAATAATTCGTATCTTTATTCATTTTTCTTACTGATATGCAAATTAAGTCGTTGTATTTCTTTAATTTGGACCAATAAAAGTCGTTAACTAACTTGAACTAAATTAGTTCTTCTGTACTCCGTAGTACTTTGAAATTGTCCATATGTAATTTTATATAATGGTTTGACTTGTGCAACGTTTATCTTTTTGTCCTTCTGAAATGACTGTTGACAGTTACATTAAGAAGCATGTAAAGATCAGTACAATGTATTTCTATCAGGATTCCTTCGTGAATGAGTAGGCAGACGTATCGCATTTGTGGCCAATTAGTCTTGGTTCGGAGTTCAAATGGAGGACAATTTCTCTCGGATGTAACTCGAGAAGCGGTTTTTATTCCGCTTTAAGCTTATGTGACCCCTTCCAGCATAACCCGGTTGTTGCATAATAACATAAAGGCGAAACAGACTTATTTCTGTCCATATATGATATGAATATATAGAGCAAATTATTTAAACCAAAAACCCTGGTTTAAACAAAAAAAAAAAAAAAAGTTTTATTTGTTTTTTCAATATAAACCATGGTCTTTACCAACCCTGCCAAAAAGAAAAAGAAAGAAAAGGAATTGAAATATTGACATTGTTTGATACCTTTCACCAGGGGTGTAGCCAGCAAGTTTATGTAGGAGGGGCCCGCCGTATTTCAAGTGGGGCCAGCTACAATGTATAAAACAAAAAAAAAAAAAAAAAAAAAAGTGTTGCAGCTAGTGCTTTTGATGCTTGAAAAAACAGGAAAAATTTGATTTGCTTCCGTCTAAAAACTAAAGACAGTTTTTTTTAGCTTATTATTATTATTATTTATTTTATTTATTTATTTTTGCTTTCTCGCCATAAATTATAGTCCAGGTAGTTTTTATTATGTTTAACCAAGAACTACTGCCCCAGACCAAACATACTTTTGTGCATAACTATTTCAACGTAGCCCTTGTACATAAGACTGATTTTCTTTGAAATTGCACTTAATTTCTTTAAGATTTCCTGCCAAAAATATTTATTTGTTACTAGCATCGATTATCCACTTCGCTGGGTTAAAATGAAAAATTAACTGCACAATTCCGTATCTCATGTGTTTGGTAACCGTGAAATATGCTGTTTTCATTTTTAGTGGCATCGATTTCAACTGAATCGGAATGATCATAGTTCATCTCAGCAATCCCGAAAATTATGGATTCGACACTAATATAGGTCATTTCGATCATTTTTATATATCTCTTTCTCCCCCTCCTTCAGTTGCGGGACACAGCATCGGAAGTGTCATCGTTCGTCTCAGCGACCCCGAAAACTATGAATTCGACACTATTATGGGTCATTTTAGATCAGTTTTATGTATTTCCCTTTCCCCTCCCCCAAGCTGCAGTGCTGAATTTGATTTTATCAACATCAGAAGTGTCACTGTTCATCTCAGAAACCCCGAAAACTATATATTCGGTAGTAATACCGGTCATTTTTTATCATTAATAAATGTTCCTCTCCCTTCTTCCTCCCCTAAGTTGCACCGACAAAGTGATATGACAAAACCGTCTCAGGTCTGAACCTCATATATGATGAAAATTTCATCGAGATAGGTCGGGTGGTTCAAGAGTGGTAAAGTCACAAAGATAGTTACCTTTCTTTTTTTTTATATATATATATATATCGACAAAATCGTCCCAGGTTCGAATCTCATGTATGTTGAAAATTTGATCGAGGTCGGTTGGATGGTTGAAGAGTTATTAACTTTTATTTACTTTAATGTATATATATATATATATATATATATATATATATATATATATATATATATATATATATATATATATATATATATATATATATATCCCTCCCCCTCTCCTTAGTTCTACCGTCAAGGTAAAATTATAAAAGAACCTTCCAATCTCGAACCTCATCTATGTTGAAAATTTGAGTTCGGTCGGGTGGTTCAAGAGTTATTAAGTCACAACCCCAGTCACTTTCATTTTTATTTATATTAACTTGTATATATATATATATATATATATATATATATATATATATATATATATATATATATATATATATATATATATATCCCCTCCCCCTCCCCTATGTTGTTCCGTCAAAGTGAATAGCCAAAATCAGTCCCAGGCCAGAAGTGCATCTATGTAAAGAATTTGATCGAGATCGGTCGGGCGGTTCAAAAGATTAAGAGTCACAAACATAGTCACTTTTCAATTTTATAATATAGACTAGCATCACTTACCCGCTTCGCTGGGTTAAAGTAAGGAAAAGTAGTAATATGTTCCCCCAGTCAGTCACTTTCTACTATTACTCTTTGATATTGGTCATTTTCGATGATTTTTTATGTCTCCCAATTTGCGGGGCACGGCATCGAAAGTGTCACTTTTCATCTCAGCGACTCCAAAATCTATAGATTCGACACAAATATCCGTCATTTTCGAACATTTTAAAATGTCTCTCCCCTCCCACTCTGAAGTTACACCGTCAAAGTGATATGACAAAAAAAAAAAAAAAAAATCTCAGGTTCGAACTTCATCTATGTTGAAAACATGATTGAGATTGTCCCGGAGGTTCGTGAGTTGTTAAGTTTTATTTATTTTTATGTATCTCCCCCTCCCACCCGCTCCCCTAAGTTCTACCCTTAAAGTGAAATGATAGAAAACATCTAAGTTAAAAATTTGATCGAGATTGATCGTTTGGTTCAAGAGTTACTAAGTTTTATTTATTTTTAACTCCTCCCTTCCCCTTCCCGAAGTTCTATCGTCAAAGTGAATAGATAAGTACCATGCCAGGC
Organism: Thermobia domestica; assembly: GCF_964235325.1. Classification (NCBI taxonomy): domain Eukaryota; kingdom Metazoa; phylum Arthropoda; class Insecta; order Zygentoma; family Lepismatidae; genus Thermobia; species Thermobia domestica. The sequence continues at coordinate 232,992,772 of NC_137463.1, forward strand.
CCAAACCTCATCTATGTTGAAAATTTGATCGATATCGTTCGGATGGTTCAAGAGTGATGAAGTCACAAAAATAGTCAGTTTCATTTTTATTTATACATATGTACCCCCCTCGCTCTCCCCTACGTTGGACTGTCAAAGTTAAAAATTATCTCAGGACCGAACGCCATCTATGTTTAAAATTTGATAGAGATTGGGAGTTATTAGGTTTTATTCATTTTCATCTCTCTCTCCCCTCCCCTCTCCCTCCCCTAAGTTTTAGTGTCAAAGTGATGTGATAAAAACCACCTCAGGTCTGAACCTCATCTATGTTGAAAATTTGATTAAGATTGGTCGGATGGCTTAAGCGTGATGAAGTCACAAAGACAGTCACTTTTATTTTATTATTATTATTATTATTATTATTTTACAAATATCTTCCCCCATCCCTTCTCTTAAGTTGCACCGCAAGAGTGAATTGGTAAAACCATCCCAGGCCCTAAACTTACCTATGTTGAAAGTTTGATCGAGATCGGTCGGATGGTTTAAGAGTTATTAAGTTTTATTCATTTTCGTATATTTCCCCTCCCCCTGCCCTAAGATCTACCGTCGAAGCGAAATGATTAAAAAAAAAAAAAAAAAAAAAAAAAAAAACTTACAAGTACCGAACTTCATCTATGTTGAAAATTTGAATGAAACTGGCCCCGTGGTTCAAGAGTTATTAAGTCACAAACCTAGTCACTTTTATTTTTATTTATGTTGATTTTTATATGTATCTTCCCCTCATCCTTCTCCCCTACGTTGTTCCGTCAAAATCCATCACAGTCCAGAACCTCATCTATGTTGAGAATTTGATCGAGATTAGTCGTTTGGTTCAAGAGTTATTAAGTTTTACTTATTTTTTCCATTTTCCCCTACCTCCCCCTCAACTAAGTTCTACCGTCAAAGTGAATAGCTAAAGACAATTCCAGGCCAGAACCGCATTTATGTCAAAAGTTTGATCGAGATCGGTCAGGCAGTTTAAGACATTAAAGAGTCAAAAACATAATCATTTTCAATTTTATAATATAGATTCGTGACTAAAAAAAATAACAGCTGTATCTCACTTCCTGTTTTATACGAGGTATCATGAAATAAACAAATGAAATCCAAACTGTGAAATTGAATAAAAACGATGTTTTTCACCAATTTTCGATCTCATAAAAGGATGTTGTTTAAAACACTAGTTATAGCATACAAAAAAATAATATACGTACTAATTAGTTTAGTACCATTGTTTTATGGTAGTATTTATAGTACCTTGTTAAAACGTTTCTTTTCAAACTGTCAAACATAATCACAGTAAATTGTGTAATCTGCTGGCACAAAAAAGTATACCGTACTATTTTCCGATCGGTATAAGAAAGAGATTCCATACTATTTTTCGATTGGTATGGTAAAATAGTATTTTTACATACTATTTTACCGTAAATTATTAATTATATGTAAACTTTGTTATTTTTAAATGACTGAAGCGAGGTAATCTTATGATGATGTTTTAAAAGCTGGTCATTTGTGGGGGGGGGGGGGGGGCGGCATGAAACCACTTGGGGGGGCCTGGCCCCGATTGGCCCCCCGTGGCTACACCCCTGCCTTTCACGTATTTTTACGGAAATACGTATATTCCAGGTAGGAAAATTGATTTTCAGTCTTAGAAATTAAAATAACTTCTCTCCGTCTCAAAAAGTAGCTCTTAGGTTTTATCACTTGATATTCTTTTTTAATTAATGGATAAAACCCTTTTCGGTAATGGACACCTCAATCAACAGGCCTATGCTTAAAGTACATATACTGGAGAAAACAGTCAAGAAATTCATTGGTTGGACTGAAGTTTGCCCTCTCTTGAACACCCAGACTACGCGAGACGTGAAACTAGAGCTAACGTGGGATCCGAACCACATGAGCTGCCACCGGGAATCAAGTGCGGGTCTGTGTACCCCAACCATATAGCGACGAGGGAGCTCAAGCATTAGTTTCGTGTCAATACCATTTTGAATATTTGAAAAATCAGAAAATGATAGAGAGCTTACACAATGCTTATAATGCCTATTATGGCTTCCAAGCTAGTAACCTAAGAGATCAGCAAGACTTCAGTGCCGTATTTCTAAATAAATATGAAAAGGACTGTTTACGATAGGCGTGTGGAGGAGAACACCTGTAAGAGGGACGACCTTCTTTATATCAAATCGAGTTGCTACTATAAATTGACATGACATATCTTATGTGAAAGAGAAGTGAAAACTTTTCCGTAGTGTCCTAAAATGATTGGATAAATTTGTACATTGAATGATGTAAACATTCTGAATAAAATCTCATCATGATATAAGTATTCATATAGATTTCCACATTCATTGCAAGGTAAAGAGAAAGATATTTCCCTTACAATTTTGGATTCCCTGTTCCAGACTTTGGTGGTGGAAGAGGTTGATATTTTTGTGAAGGAAGAAGAAATGGAGCTAGTGATAGAAGAGAGAAGTATACAGGACGATGATGCCAAGAATTATGATTATAATCAAGATACAAAACGAGAATTTGTATTTTCTGCCAGTGGTGAGGAACGGAATATACCAGAAACAGCCCGTAATGATACGGATTCCTTGCAACACAGCTCATCCTACTCCTGTAGAATTACTGCATTTACAGATGTCTTTGACCAATTTTCAGCCGTTATCTCTGATCAAAAGTAAGTAGAACTTTGCTAAGTCTATTGAATTGCATAGAGAAGCTTCAGTATGTAAAGTAATGAAATTTAAATAATAGCCTTTATAGAAATTGAGATTTCTGTACGTATTAGTTTCTACTTACCTCACATAAGGACAGCTTTAGCGAAATTCAAAGGCAGATCATAGGATTCATTTCACAGGAAATTTCAACTTAGTGCTTATTTCATTTTTTTATTATTATTATTTTCGAATAATTCAATAAGCGATTACTTGTGATTATACATCACATTAACTTATTTTGTATTTTCTTGTTATTCAAGGAGGTAACCGTTTAGTACATCTAAGGAATACCGGTAAAGTTTTTGAAACCATGGTTAATGCCAGGGGCTGAGAATTAAAATTCGGCAGTTGGTGTTTTCAGAAATACCGCTGAGAACGACGAGGAAACTGTCAAAAACATTCTGGTAAATATGTATGGCGACGTGTTATATGGTAAACCTTAGAGCAAATGCAGAAAAAATAACAAAACTCAATTAGCACATGGAACAGCCTTTTGTAACTGTCTGGCGTAAGTTGCGTCACTTGAACATCAGCGGTCGGATTGCAATTTCCAAAGTGCTGATCACCACCACCAATGCAGTAGCACGAGAAAAGTGGTGCTGAGAACATTTAAAATGGGCTGCCGATGATTGGGAACGCGTAATAAGCTCCGATGAAATCTCTTCCACTTTATTTCTAACAACAGACCATGTTTATGTGTGGCGGACGCCTAAAGAATCTTAAGCTCTGAATTGCTAAAATTTCCTGGTTCTGTGATTACGCTTACAGAACACATTACTGCCAGTGATTATATGAAACTTAAGTAGCAATGTGTCTCGAATGGCCCAGATGTTTTTTCCGTCTAATAATGCAATTTTCCAACACGACAATGCTCCCATTCACACTGCTGGAGCTGTTGATGCTTTGTCTCATGGCCCCTCCAATCCATAGATCTCAACATTACTGAACATCTGTGGTTAGTTGTGGAGCTCACAAGTAAACCTTACGTTTGGGTGACTCGAGTTGCTGACTGAGACACATATGAGAAAGTAGTACTAAATATGGTCAGTATTTCAGTGAAGTTGTAGGTGCGAAGCTCCAGGGGTTTAGGAGATACACCTACCGGAACATCACATGGAAGTACAGAATAGTCTTCATACAGTTGAAGGTAAAAGCCCTGTAAGACCTCTTGTAACGACAAAAGGTGAATAACAAATACATGGGTGCATATCAGGACTAGGGAGAAGTCATATAGTAAGGGTATATCTGACGGCGGCCATCTTGAAATCCGCCATTTTGAATTAAGGTTAAGTTTTTAAAATAGGAATAGGGTCATGTGATACATGATTTAAGACGCAAATTTAATCACAAGAACAATGGTGACGTTAATTTTGATTTACGCGCAATTGGCAAAAAGTTAGAGGGAAATTAAATATTGTTGCAGCATATGTATTAGTCCTTTACCCCACCTTGTAAATTTTGTGCTAATGATAATAATTAAATAAAAAGCAGGTGGATAAATATTAGGTCTATGGTAAGAGTTGCCTTGATGGCGGCCATGCTCAAATCCGCCATTTTGAATCAGACAAAAGTTTTAAACAAAACGCAAAACATTGACACCTTATTAACAGCAAATTTTACCATAAATCCAACGGTATAACCATTTTTGCTTTATCATTAACAAGCATTTGTTATCGCATAAACAAGTTATCTAGCACGGAGTCATCTATTGCATTACTCTATTCCCATTTAATTTTGTGCTGGTTAATGATAAAGCAAAAATTATTATACCGTTGGATTTATGGTAAAATTTGCTATTAATAAGGTGTCACTGTTATGCGTTTTGTTTAAAACTTTTGCCTGATTCAAAATGGCGGATTTGAACATGGCCGCCATCAAGGCAACTCTTACCATAGACCTAATATTTATCCACCTGCTTTTTATTTAATTATTATCATTAACACAAAATTTACAAGGTGGGGTAAAGGACTAATACATATGCTGCAACAATATTTAATTGCCCTGTAACTTTTTACCAATTGCGTGTAAATCAAAATTAACGTCACCATTGTTCTTGTGATTAAATTTGCGCCTTAAATCATGTATCACATGACCCTATTCCTATTTTAAAAACTTAACCTTATTTCAAAATGGCGGATTTCAAGATGGCCGCCGTCAGGTATGCCCTTACTATATGACTTCCCCCTAGTCCTAATATGTATCCATATATTTGTTATTCACCTTTTGTCGTTACAAGAGGTCTTACAGGGCTTTTACCTCCAACTGTATGAAGACTATTCTGTATTTCCATGTGATGTTCTGGTAGCTGTATCCCCTAAACCCCTGGAGCTTCGCACCTACAACTTCACTGAAATACTGACCACATTTAGTACTAATTTCTCATATGTATCTCGGTCAGCAACTCGATTCACCCAAACGTAAGGTTTACTTGTCAGACTACGGAATAGCTATCCTCCATCCTTAGTAACAGAAATGAGTACTGTATTATATGAGGAATGGTACAATATTCCTCTAGAAAGCATTCATGGTTTATATACCTTCCTCCCACTATGAATCTGCGCTAGTATGTAGGCTAACGGTGATCCCACGCGTTATTAAGCAAGTAAGTTCCATTTTCTTTAGGTTTCTCCATTATTTTTATAACCGACTATGTTAGAGTTAATGGACTATAGTCTGTTCCACATAACCTGATAGGAAAAGAAGTGTTTTTTTCCCCTCCACACTCAAGTACAGGTGTGAAAAACGTGAATGTTGGTGTTCCGTCTTCCACCATCAGCCCCCGCACACGAAGTTTTAAAGTGTATCTAAATATGTTTAAATAATAAATTTTAACTTTCATAGTAACACTATGTATTTTAGAACACTTATTTACATTTACCTGTATTAGTGAGGTAAGTAACACATGTGTTATTAATGGAAAGTTTATTCAACAGCTGTGTTGTTTATTTTTCTTGTTTTGGCAGTCGGGGCTGTGACATAATGTTGGAATGGCAAGTGATGCAGGGTTGGCAATTAAATGGGTATTTACTGTATTGATACAATAATTTCATAATAATACGAAATCGAAAACCAAGTACAATATGTAAGGGTAAAGTATCAGAGCGTTAAGATAACAGTAGAATCTGAAATGATAAAAAAATCGTTTACTCTCTTATAAACATGTTATTACATTAAAAAGAACAAGAAGAAAAAGAACGATATATATACGCTAATATGGGTCCGCTGTGGCTCAGTGGTAGAGCGTTCACCTGTGGTGCATTGGCTCCCAGCTCGCGCCAAGTGGAGTTTGTGGTGGACAAATACGATGTGCGTGGGTTTCCTCGGGGTTCTCCCGTTTTTTCCCCACTTTCTGCATTTCACTATTTCGTTCATTTCTCATCATCACCGTCTGCTTTAGTCTAACCGGCATAATCGTGAGATGTAAAACAAAACATTTCATTTCATTTCATTATATAGAGTGAAAATAGTGTTGCAATAATAATGTTTGTTTGCTGAGCCTCTCTTGCGGAAGAGGGGAAAAATGACTTTTTATTGTCTTGGAAAGATTATCGGTCTCCATTAATAGGAATAATCATTTGTAGTAATTAACTGGCAAGAGAGATACGGTTATGGCCTGCAGCGTGATCTAATGTTGTAACAAGAGTTAGTGTATAATAAGGAAAGAATAACGATAAATAAAAGAATAACAAACGCTTTGGTTTATAGAGCTCAAAGGCTCATCGCAGCAGAAAAACTTTTCCATTAGACTTTAACCTGTGAAAATTCAATGTACCATGTTCGTTATCAGCCATCCTTCAAAGATCCTGCTTTACATTATCCGAGAGCCTTCTCTTTCGCCCATCTAATAGTCTCTTTCTCCTAAGCTTTTTGATTGGACTTGGTGACTTAGTGCGTATTTCCCATACAAGCAACGCGTAAGACGCGCTTTTCCCTTATGTTTATCTTATACGTACACGTGTTAACTTTGCTATTTCTATAATATTCGGTGATCTGTAGTTTGAAATAAAAGGGCCTTTTTAATTCACCTGAATGTTTGCCTCTTTCGCTCTGAATATTTTTATCTACGTTTTATTTTCCTAACTTTGCAGTTCCCATTTTTGTATTCGCGTCAGGGATCAACTTCCACATTCATACAAAATAATGGGCGGATTTAGTGTCTTATCGATCCTTCTTATTGATTTTAGTGTCTTCGATATTTGTTAAAACAATAAAAATAAGCAATTCGTTTCTTAAAGACAAAAATTATAAACAGTAATTGTTTGTTACTCGGGGTTGATAGCTAATAGGAATAGCGGTGTTTTCTCAACATCAGATGGGAGCAAATTGATGTACGAGTTTAGTTTGCACGATTCTGTTTATTAGAAAAACTTCCCTCCCTGTGAGGGTCAACAACTTGCTTCCCCTTCTATAGTGTAGAGTGGTAGGAGTTACAGGAGTTTCATATCAGGTTGCCTGAAACAGACTTTAGAATATAGCTACGAAATTTTGATAAATCATGCCGATTAAGTGTGCTATAAACTTGCTATACGTATAAATATCTACGTATTCAGATAATTACTTGACAGTATGTGTATATTCAGTAGTTTCGAAAAGCAGTGTTTCTATATTATTTAGATCGACTAACCGTGAGAATCGTGAAACGGATCGCTGCAAACTTTTACATATTGGAATGGTGTCATTAACAATTTGAAAGAAAGCGACCTAAAAAGATTCATTTCTAAGAATAAGAATTTTAAACGAAAAAAAAAGAGCCTAGGTGTCCGAGTACGAGAAAGCGAGTTTTTTAAATCTAATTTTATTTATTTTTGTGGGAAAATTTACAAATTTATGTAGGGAAGTTCCGGAAAGTTTTTTTTTTTTTTTTTTTTTAATCGGGTATGATTAAAATGTTGTGCTGACTTTATCACTGAAAAATTGCAGTAAGGGTGATTTATTTATATATATATATATATATATATATATATATATATATATATATATATATATATATATATATTGTAATAGAGCTATTTCGAGAGTACTTCTGTAACAGGGATTGCGTGAAATTGTGTAGTTGTAAGTGTAAGTGCATCTAATTTTTTCTGGCCAAATTTCTTCATTCATACACACACACAAGCGACTGTGAGGCAATAAAGAAAAAAAATGCATTAATTTAGAGGATATTTTAGGGTGAAGTAGAGTTGTCCAGAAGTGTGATTGTGTTTTCTCACTAAAATAGGTAACAAATTGCTGCAGTTTTGAGAAAGTCAGCCATCAAGGTTAAAAATTCATCAGACCTTTAAGACTGGCCGAAGGTTTACGTAAACTTAAAATGTATTTGATAAACTCATCTCTATTCTAAAATGCAATAACCTAGTTTACATGAGAGGGATGACTGGATAAAAAAGAGAGATGTGACTGGATAACGAATAAAAGTGATTTAATTTCAGTTGAATAAATGTTGAATATTTCAATAAGGCTGAGATTCAAACATGGATCTTACTCATTTTAATTTGTTAATAATATATAAGAAAGTATTTATGTACAGTTTTAGTTGTAAATACTTTAAGTGAGACAAATTAATAGTGTCTATAGTACAAAATATTCTATTCATAATTTTCAAGTTTCTTAATTTCTTTTCCAGGGATAATATCAAATCTAATTCAAGACATAAATCTCGAAACACTGATCAACAATCACCAAAGAGAAAACGATTTTTACAAGCAACAACTGATAGTGATTTTCACAACTCAAATGAAAGTGTTTTAGATTATGAAGATGCGGAATACGTATTATTGAAAAGTAACCGCAAGAAGAAACGACGGATACTTTTCGGTGAATGTGATGTGTGTAAGAAAAGCTACCGTAAAGAATATTTAAAACAGCATTTAGAAACGCATAAGAATGAAAAAAACTACGAGTGTGAAACTTGTTGTAAAACATACAAATCGGTAAGTACCCTGAAAGCTCATATGAATAAACATACATCAGTAGCTATACAGTATTCGTGCTCTTACTGTGCTGTGATATGTAGTTCGAAAGCTATTTTGAAAGTTCATGAGGAAAGGCATACTGCACCATCAGTATTTAATTGTCAGTTCTGCAGCCAAGAATTCTATACAAAATATAGTCTGAAATTACACGAAGATGGACATACAGGGGGTAAAATGTATATATGTGATATATGCAATGAACAGTTTATATCTTATACCAGTCTTCGCTCGCACAAAAGGAAACATAATGATGAAGGATACACGTGCGATACTTGTGGTAAAACGTTTCGAGCTAAGTGGTCGCTGAAAGTTCATACGCAAGGTCATACTAATGAAAAACCATTCAACATTTGTGAAATATGCGGGAAAACTTTCAGTCGACCTTGTAAGCTCAGGAATCACTTGACAATACATACGGGTGAGAAACCCTTTGTGTGTGAGGTGTGTGGGAAACGTTCCCGTACGAATGAACTGAATGCTCTACATATGTTAGTACATACAGGAGAGAGGCCACATGTGTGTGACGTTTGCGGAAAAGGATTCACCCAACGAACTAGCTTAGTCATCCATACAAGAACTCATACAGGAGAACGCCCTTACTCATGTATAATTTGTTCAAAAGCTTTCACTTCAAACTCAGGTTTAAGTATACATACTAAACAATGTCATTTGTAACTAGTTCTAAAATATCGTGGTTCATCTAACGCTTAACTCGTACCAAACTTTGTTTTTTCAAAACATTTTGCCGTTTACTCAGGTCAAGGGAAGGACTAGAACATAACAGGAACATGATAAAAGTTACGACATATAAGGGAGACATTGAAATAGGAAATGAAAGTACTCCTGCAGTACACGGGGAAATTACAAACATAAAAGGAGAGAGGCTAAATAACTAAGGTTTGCTGCAAATTTAGAAATGTGGTAGGGAAATACAAAGGGGAGTCCGAAAATAAGTTTTCCCTCTCGTTCTCCCCAGGAAAGCGACCAGCAATTGTGGAAACAAGACAGCGACTGCACGCGCAATATACCTAGACCCAAGTTCGCCCGTAATACTGCAGATGGCGCCTGTGGAAAGTGGAGACAATTCTCTCAGTCCGAGCCTGGTAGCTATGGAGAGAACGAGCGTTTTGACGTTGTGGTCAAAGGAGAAAGTGCGAACTGTTGTCCGCTATGAATCGACACGTGGCGTATCAGGAGCAGAAATCCATAACCGCCTCGTGGAAGTCTATGGGTTTGATGTGATGGCGAAACAAGTGTTGCAAATTCAGTGAGGGGCGGCAGCAAGTGAACGGCCGAGATCGAGACCTGGAAGGACGTGCACGGCCACTGTGGACGAAAATGTCAGGATGGTGATCGATGTGATTAAAGCAAACCGGCGTATCACCATCGATGAAGTAGCGGAGGAACTTGGACATGCGCGAACTCATAAGATCATCCACGACATTCTTAACTACCAGAGCACGATGAGTGCCTCGACAACTTATCTCGAATCACATGGAACAACTCATGAGCGTCAGCCTGGAACATCTCGTGCGTTACCAACGTGATGGCAATGACTTTCTGTTCCGGATTGTGATGAAGGAGGAAACGTGGGTCCACCACTTCACGTCAGATTCGAAGGCCGCATCGATGGAATGGAAACATCCGTCATCGCATGTCCGCAAGAAATTCAAAACAACGCCCTCTGCAGGAAAAGTGCTACTCAGTGTTCTGGGATGCCCAAGGAGTGTTGCTGCTAGAGTTTGTGGAGGTTGGAAACATCACTGTAGCACGATACTGTCACACTCTGTCGAATTTAAAGGAGGCGATTCGAAAAAAGCGGCCTGGCCTTCTCACTTCTGGTGTTCTGTTGTTGGATGACAATGCGAAATCACACTTAGCGATGGCAACGCGAAACCGTATTGCAACTCTTGGTAGGAGCGCCTTGTCCATCCGCCATAGTATCCTGATCTCACACCCAGTGACTTCCATCGGTTTCCGGTTTTGAAGAAGCCTCTTGGCAGCAGGCGCTTTCGAAGCAATGCTGAAGTCACAGCTGTTCGACGCTTCTTCCGTATGTAGAGCCCTGAATTTTTCCTGGAAGGGTTTTGAAGCTTATAGGCAGGTATGACAAATGTGTCAATGTACGTGGTACTTATGTGGAAAAATAAAGGTATGTCTGTCTTTAATGTCACATGCTACGAGGCGTGTTTTTTAAGTAAGGTCCGTTTTGTTGTAGACTAGTAGTTCGCGCGCATACCGAAACGAGCGTGTGCGTCGTATACCGGCATGCCTCGGGAAAAACTGTGCTCAGTTTCAGCTCTGTAGCTGACCTTTACGGTTGTGTTCTGTGCTTTCACAATGTTTAAGACTATCAAGTCGCCCGCCGCGTGTGAGGTTCGCTCAGTGATATGGTTTTTGTCAGCAAGAAACCTGTCTGCTGCAGAAATTCATCGACAGATTTGCAAAGTGTACGGTGATACTGTTATGAGTGCAAGCAAAGTGCGTGGGTACGAGAATTCAAAAATGGCCGTGACAACGTCCATGATGAGGACCGCTCCGGTCACCCTTCTTCGATTACAGACTATTTGGTGGCTTCAGTTGAAGCGAGGGCTTGTGAGAACAGACGCTTCACAACAACAGGTCTCTCAAACGAACTTCCTGACGTGTCGAGATCAGCGCTTTACAAAATTGTTTCTGAACACCTAAAGTTTAGGAAACTGTGCACCCGTTGGGTCCCGAAACTCCTAACAGAGGACCACAAAAACCAAAGATTTGAGTGTGCGATGAAGTTCTTGACTCGTTATCACGAAGAAAGTGACGGCTTCTTGAATCAGATCGTAACTGGAGACGAAACATGGGTTTCGCATATCACGCCCAAATCAAAACAACAGAGCATGGAATAGAGACACACACACTCGCCTGTAAAGGTGAAGGCCAAACAGACTGTGTCCCAGCGCAAAATCAGGGCGTCGGTGTTTTGGGATAGGCATGGTGTTTTGTTGGTCGACTTCATGCAACGAGGAACCATTATCAATGCAGAAGCATACTGCCAAACCCTGAGAAAGCTACGCAGAGTGATTCAAAACAAACGACGCGGCATGCTGACAAAGGGCATTGTCCTCCATGACAATGCAAGACCTCACACTGCAGGTCAGACCCGTGATTTGTTGAACAGTTTTGGCTGGGATGACGATGTGAAAACGGCGGTGAAGTCTTGGTTATCGGAGCAGGCGTCAAGTTTTTATGAAGAGGGTATTTTGAAATTGGTCGAGAGGTATGATAAGTGTTTGAACAAACTTGGCAACTATGTCGAAAAATTGAGTAAAGTATGTACTTTCTGAAAATACATTTACATGGTGTCCACAGAAAATTCCATCTCAATTTCCCTGATTTTCCCTGACTGCATTTCCAATTTTTCCCTGACTTTTTCTGGCCTCCACCATCCCCATAGCCAGCCAATTCTCACCTTATTTACTGTCGTATTATTACATTTTATTACACATTATGCACACAAGATTACAAAGATACAGAAAGATTTTTTAACGTACATTTACAAGTTTACAAAATGTATTATGTTAGCACATGTTGACATAAAACTGAAAAATATCATGGTTTAAAATAAAAAATAATAATGATAATAATAATAATAAAGCGTCTTCTGTACAATATGGAGAATGTGTTCACATGAAAATTTCTCACTTATGATTGCACAACTATCCATAAAAGTGGGGAATAAAAGAGTTTATATTTTTAATAAGTGTTCCATATTACAAACTGCCTTTCTTCTTTTCCAGCTCATCGATTCTTGCTTGAAGAGCACTTTCTTCTGATTTCAAGTTATTCTGCAACTTTTGTCTTTTGTCATTTAAATCTTTTAGCTCTTGATTAATCCTTCTCTTTTCTACAACTTTCTTTTCTTCTTCGCGCTGTACACTTTTCTGTTTGTCCAGATAATCTTGGTACCTTCGTCTGGAACATTTTACAGACTGTAGTAAGCTCCTGGTGATGGATATATTACCTACACCCCCAGCACTGCTGATAGCATCATGCACAAGTCTTTGAGACACCAGAGAGTGTTCTACAAGATTTTCTACAAGTAGTGATTTGTTGATGGAGAAACCACTTTCAACCGGTGAATTGCCATGTGACATTATCAAGCAAATTTTCACTACATTCAAAAGGCTAGCAAACTTGACATCATCCTTTAGCATCTTGTAGTAAAACTCATTTAATCCTACAGAATCGTCGTGTCTTGCAGTAAACTCGCAAAAGTATGATTTCAAGGAACCTTGTGCTTCAACACACAATACACTGAACTGTTTCTTTGCCTGTTCAGCCACATCTGACGAAATCCTGTTTGCACTGTGAAGGTCTTCAAGAACAATCTGCGCTCTCTTTCTTGCTAGAGATGGCTGCTCCAAAATAATACTTGGGGCAAAACAAGTGACACCACGCACAAACCTGTACTTCAGCGGGCTTCTTTCACGCAACTTCTGAACTAAACCTATGATTAATTTGCGAAACTCAAGTTTGAATTCTGCTTTTTCCTTGTCTGTACATACGGTTTCTCTTAATACTTTCCTCGTAGCAAAACCAATGTCAATCATTGCTGAAGGAAGAAGGTTCTCATTTGAAAGTTCCAAAGACATCAGTTTTTGAGCAGAGTCAGCTTGCTGCAATATTTCTGGTTTCACACATCGAGCCAATAAACTATGCATTAAGTCCAAAAGTGCTGTGTGCAAGAAAGGCATTAGTGGCTTTGGAGACTGAAATCTTCGAAGAAAAGTTTCACATTCTGCTGAAACAACTCTATAACCAGCCAACTTACTCTTCAACAGAGGGTCTTTCATCTGTTCCTTTAAAGAAGATTGTTGCCGACAACTAGGTAGTGTAGAATCTTGTATGAATTTCTTCACATTGTGATAAATTTTCACAGCCCTTTCCAAGCAATCCACATTCTCAAGCCATCTGATAGAACAGAACTTTTTTGGGAAATCGGTGGATCCTGTAATGGTAGTATATTCCGCCCGGCGAGCTGGGCTGTTATTAAAAAGGTAATACATATCCCTAAGAGTCTCGTCTAAATGCCACTGTGATGCCTTTAGCCCATTTTTCATGCTACCATGCAAAACATGTAGTCCACAAACACCAGTGTCTATCAAACTTTTTCCATCGGGATTTCGTTGGCACATTTCACTCTTTAGTTTTTCCCTGAAGAGGAGATTTACGTTTGGTCCATCCATGGAAACCTGCAGTAAATTGTCTAATGAAAGACCTATTCCCTCTCTGAATCTCTCCAAAAGATCATCGGCTCTTGCCCGTCCCAAAAATACACTATTTAGATATGATGTAGAAACTTTTTGTTGATTTACATCCCAGAATCTTACGACTAGGTCCATCTGGCCTCTCTGAACTACTTTATTCAGAGATTTGTCGAAATATATGACATAATCTGAAGCCTGTTTAACTCTATCCATAACACAATCTTTAAAATATGGAGCCAAGCCATGATTTACTAGATAAGAGGCTTTTGTCTTCCCAAGGGTAAATTTGGAAGCAATAGAGCTGTCAGGAAACATCAACTGGAAAGTTTGGCTAATGTTCTGGCAAGCATTCAAGGATATTTTCTTTGCAACCAACTCCAAAGTCCATATTATTTCTGCCTTCATAACTTCTTCGGTCTGTATGTATGAATGTAAACCACGCTCTTTATTTTTGCTATTGATTTCACCACTTCCTTCACTTGATTCTGGCTGATCATCTTTATGCTTACACACAGTTTGATCAGATTCCTGGCTACAGTCACTTGTACCTGATGACTGACCTGTTGAACTGGAAGGCACAAACACACAGACAGCAGGTTGCATGAGTTTAGCTTTCAAGTTCTTAAGATGTTGAGGTCCTTTAGCATGAGAGGACACTGCTCTTCGTCCCATGTTACTAAGCTTGAATGATTTTGAACATACTTTGCAAAACGCACATCCACTATTTCCATGTACACGTCCAATCCAACATGAAAATTCCGGGTACAACTTTTCATCAAGCCATTGATCATTAAAAGAAGTTGACTTATTAGCCATTATGATGACTCATAAGGTCAGATTATTGAGTTGACATCCCACTTAAACCTGCAAAAAGAGAAAGTGATATTAATTTCTGAAGCAATGCAAAGAAAGACATCTAAAATATTTTTGGAAGTGAAATTAGAAATTACGTACAATGATATACTTACCAGACAAAAGGTACTGATAGTAAACTGTTACCACAATTTGATTACCATCACTAATATATGTACGAGCTTTCAAGAACTAACTCACTGTTCACATCATCGTCCGTGCTGCCCTCACCCATCCTATTCTCCCATCTAAGCCTGATGATGAGAACAGTGAGTTAGTTCTCGAAACTCGTACATATATTAGTGATGGTAATCAAATTGGGTAACAGTTTACTATCAGCACCTGTTATCTCGTAAGTATATCAATGTTAGTAACTACAAAGCGGTCCAACTTTTGCGGTTTAGAAATTATGTAGATAGGTAGATACAATAGAATATTATGCTCTGAAGCACAGAAAAAAATATAAATGTATTGTAAGAAAAGGTCACCCTTCACCTCCAAGGGCAACCGGAAACAAGATTTAGATTAATACAAAATAAGAGTATCTTTTTACTTTTTAAACTTAGTAGACCTGCTGTATCCTTAAAAAAATAATAATAAAATAAATATGGACTGATCACTTAGCCACTGATCGCAAAATCGAGTTTTTCTTGGCATTGTAAACTAATGATCTATACAAGAAAAATTTAAATACAATTAAATTAGCAAATATGTATAGCTCATAAAGGCATATGCATATTCTAGTCCCTCAGAAAAAATCCTAAGACACAATTAACATATTGCTAATATGTAGCAATTTAAATCATCATTGGGACTGCACTTGAAAAATAAAGGAAATAAAGGACATATATATTTGTCCTATAATAATTGTCACAAATTTCCAAAATATAGGAAAACAGGACAAGTGGGAGCCCTGTTTATATAAAAAACACTGTGTTCAAAGGAATAGTTAACTGATAAGGACTTTGAACTGACAGCTAGGCCAAGTTTGTTTACGGGAAGCAAGCGCTCACGGAATAAGCAAGCCCATTATGCCTGCATCATTGACTCACAATCACATGTTCACGGATGTAGTTTATGGTGCAAGTCTTTTGAATCATCCTGTTGCTTTTCATCATTGGGTACAGGCCATGCGAAACAATCTATTAAGTATCTAGACAAGCCCTCAGTTTTGGTATGTTTCATTATTGGGCTCAGGTCGTGCGAAACATTTCAACTGATATTAACAACTGAATTTTTTTCGCTTAGCCTACCAAAGAGCCTGAAATATTGACTTGGTATTCCTATAGTACAGGTGTTAGAAAAAGATGAAAATAAAGTATGTATGAAACCAAGAAGAGATTCAAAATACTCTACTGTCAAGTAAAAAGCAAACAAACAAAACAAAACAAACAAAAAAAAAAAAAAAAAAAAAAGGGAAGAAAAAAATGAGCCGCTAGGAAGGCGGGAAAGTACCTTCTGATAAGCATCAGAAGGTGAATACAAAAATACTTGTACATTTCCATCAACATATGGTGTTTGTCCCTCCAGGAATCAACTGCAAAACACAAGAAATCTTTCTAATTGTAATGTTTGTAATTGATCGTACAATTTCTTATGCATTTTCCCTGACTTTCCCTGACTTGGCAAGCTTTTCTTGTGATTTCCCTGACTTTCCCTGACTAAAATCCATTTCCCTGACTATCCCTGATTTTCCCTGACTTTCCAGAATGTGGACACCATGATTTACTTTTTTGAAATTACCTTTCGTTGTGTACTTATGTTCAAACGGACCTTACTTAAAAAAAAAAAAAAAAAAAAAAAGCCTCGTATTTTTGGTCTTGCATCCTCATCTCTGTTCATAGTCGCCCTGGGAAATTTATTTTCGGATTCCTCCTCGTATGAAACGGAAAATACAGACTTTCTATTCCGATAATAAAAAGAGTAGACATAAAGGTGTGTGAGAGTGGTTATGAGAGCAAGACTGAAAAAGAACGTAGAATAAAATTTTCATTTACTGCTTTGATATTTACACATAAAGCCAAGTCGAAAGATCTTGCGTTCAGTAGTACATCCACGACAAAAAGTAGAAAAAAAAAACAAAAAAAAAAAAAAACGAAAAACTAGAAATCATGGAGAGAAAACTGGTGCGTGCATAATTTCACTGGAGATTGTGCGTAACTATTATTTTCTTTGTTTCTGGATGTCATCTTTCGGATTCCCCGAAAAACTCAGTTCGTTTCTTCTCGACGGAACATGGACAATAAGTAGTCCATGTAGACGTACATTCGTTAGTAATGAGTAAGCTTTTAAAAGAACAAAGCTTCAGATAAGTACTAGACATGCCACATCGAAAGTGGGGATATCCGGTCATAGATTTCCTGTTATAATTGGGAAGTTTGAATATTTGATACTATAACTTGCCCTTTGGAATATTCTTTATTCTTGCAAATTCGAAACTATTATACTTTATGAGTATTTTAATTGCAGCATATCATCGCAGTAAATTGCAACAATTTATTTCACTGTATATTGACGGTCATACTATCTTCACCACAAGTCAATAATATTAACCTACACAGTCATTGACTAATATTCTTACAATACCTAGGTATATACGTCTCTGAGCAAGGTTTTGAAGAGTTATCGTCCAAGATATTGTGACACTGGCGCGATCGATACGTAAAATAAGTCAACACATAAATAAATATAGCATTGTGCCGTCACAATATTGAACTACATCGTCAGAAATTGTCTTCTAAGTCGTCGGTATTTATTAGCGTATTATATAGGGATGTATTATTTCACATAATAGACGATATTCGATATGTGTAAGTTCTGTGAAAAATGTCTGGTGTACTAACAGACAGAATATAATATGTAAAATTTAGTGTAGTTAGGGAATTACACTTGTTTTTTACAATATGTATATATATATATATATATATATATATATATATATATATATATATATATATATATATATATATATATATATATATATATAATATATATATATAAATAAAAAATGAAATAAATTGAATAGTGTGGGATTAATTGTGTATGATGTTCACTTTCCTTAGGACTATGGACTGTGTAAATGTATCACAGACTGGTGGTCGTGAACCTACTGGGCCCCGTGTAGATATGCAACCAACAATCACCGATCCATTGACCAAGCAAGTTGTCTCCGGAAACTGGAACTCAAATTTACCCAAAGATGATGATTCCAGAGCCTCTTCCATCACAACTCACAGCTCGGCATCTAGGTTTTTAGTCCGTCATCCGCAACCCTTCGTGAACCACAAACTATCGACACAGGATGTCGACCTCTCAGTTGTGTTGGCAATGAGGAGACTACGGAAATCTGAAGTTACGTCTGTAATGACCCTAAGAGAAAAAAAATCTACAATAACTTCCAAACAAAATTTAGCGCAACGGAAAAATTAAAAAAAAAAAAAAAAAATCCAAATTGAAAATTTTGAAAGAACTGAAAGAATGAATTTCGTCTTAGAATTCGGTTGTTCCCATTCCCGGTCACACCCAGAAAACTTTTGCATCCTTCGCAGCTGTGATCTTCATCTTTTCGCAAGTGAGAACATTTTCATGTACTGCTTTAAACCTCATCAGTATATCATACACATTGTAAACTCAGACTTTATTCTTAATGACTTAAAACTAAAGTGGTTTTCCCATTTTTTGCTTTGAAAGGAAGAATTCAATTCAGAGCTTGTACACTTTATTTATATAACTTTAATCTTGACATACTTTGCTGAAGAAAATTAAATCCACTATCCTGCTTGGAATCCACTATCACAAGAGTTTTTCAGTGAAGATTTCTTTAGCTTGAACAACCTTATTCAACATATAAACTGTTTGGATCTTTCAAAATTATATATATATATATATATATATATATATATATATATATATATATATATATATATATATATATATATATATATATATATATATATATTACTTGACTGTATTTTACATATTCTCAATATCTATTAGGTTTAGAAAGTAAATTTAAAAAGAAAATGAAAAATAAACAGACTGGCTATACAACATTCTAATAATACTCGGTTTACATTATTTTAGTATGTGGTAAGCTAGTTTTGTTTTCATTTACTCTTCTTATTTTTCCCTGCTCTGCGTCGATGTCAGTTTAACATGGTGATGACCGGCTGGAGAGTTTACGCATTCTTAGTGACCTCACACATGTAGCACGGTACTCTCATTTTACCATGTTCACTTTACTGACACTTTTTTATGAGCTATTCCTAACCTAAAATACCTAACCTACTCTAACTAAACTAACTTAACTTAAGGAAAAAACACATATATTGACATTTTCACTTTAAAATAAAATATCATTTGCTAGCTACCACACCTTCCCAAGAACGTGGAGTTATCAAACCAACAGTCGTCTTGTTATAAAAGGGTTTTTGATTTGAACATTCCAAATTATTCTATAACTAATATGAAATTACTATTGTTCTTATCAGAATATAGTAGTCGAGATACGAGCTGTTAACGAAAGTCTCAACTTACCGGTACTTTAGAAGTGCACTCATATAATTTACTTAATCTAAGCCGTGGTATAGCAAACTAATGTAATGGGAAACCACTTTTAAACTGTTTTCTAGATGTTTCCAAACATATTTACTGAATGAGCATTTTTCCAGAATTTAAACAAAGAAAAGAAAATAATGAGCAGTACTCTTGTCACCCAAAACAATAATTTCTACAAATACACTAAGCTTGAAGACTGGGTTCAAATTTTGGGTAAACATATGTACGTCTAGTACATACATTTGTAATTATTATGACAACCGAGATTTATAACAAATCCCCCCCCCCCATTGAGTGTTTCTTACATTCACATTATGAAAATGTATGTGTAATCTCTGAGGAAAACTTCTAAACTTAGCACATTATAGTAACTTCAGCTAATTGTGTAGAAAACACCATTCACTGTCACGACACTAAAAAACTTTGAAGGTTAGATACCAAACTGAATTTTTGCTTTACTCTTTCTACGACACTTACCTGATATACAGCCAATAACTGTTGATAGTTTGAAATATTCCTTTGAAATTATGAATCCACTAGATCTTACCAGAAGATCTTATTCGTGGCTTCAAAACATCAACAAATCCTTCATACAACAGCCATGTCACGCGTACTAGCGAACTACTTCTTCGTTGACGTTAATCGCTGCTCATATATATATATATATATATCACCACTGTCCTGAAAAGCCTTCTACAAGCAATTTCACTCGTTCATTTTCTGTTAGTTATGCAAGTCCAAAATGCCACTCTAAACTACTGTCACCATTTAAATTTTCACTCTTTTACGTTTTATAGACGATGATAAATTTTGACGTCTAGCTTTTAACACTGCTTCAGGTAAAAGACAAAAGATAATAGGAAGATGATCCCTACTTGGCTATTTTTGATGACTCGACTGTAGGACGAGATTTTATCTATTTAACATCAAAGACGCTGCAAATCTCAAACGCAGCTGTGATTTCTGATGATCCAATAGCAGACAATTTTCACCAAAACAAAGGGGTGTGCCAAGAAGACATTATGGCTGAATTTCTAAACTTAATAATTTTGAAGAAATTATGAAATAAAATTTTGAGGCTTTTTAAAGAAGACTCCTTCCATTGGAAATAAACTAAAACCCACTGAACACTGCAAAATATACTCTTATTTCTTAAAATAATTCAATATTTTGATTAAATAAGCAAAATTCTAAAAATAATATTATTACATACATCTTTATGGAATCTATACTCTTTTGACGAAATTATGAAAATTTTGCTATTTACTCCTATAGTACCGCAATAAATTTCTACATATTTTTAAAATCTCTACTAAACAAAATTTTGTGAATATATATATACAGGATGTCCAAAAATCTCGGACCATGTTACATTATACCCAATGTTTAAGGTAATATCCTCCGGGAGCTTCGGAAAAAATTCTGCACTTATGTGTTCTCGACAAGTTGATTTTTTTTCGATAACGTTATAACTACAAAGCATACTATGTGTCATACAAGATATGAAAAAAAAGGAAAAACTAAATATTGAATTTGATTTAATCCTAAACATGAATATATGAACACCCTATATTATAAAATTTTAGTATCCTAACCTAAACTTAACGTGACACAAAGTTCTTGCTTTAGTTCTGTTTTCTTTTTTCCCAAAAGAATTTGTTTCAATCTATGCTTTTAATAATTCTTGTCTCTTCTGTTCTGAGCATCGAAACAATTTTAGATTATCATAACTCTGTACTCCAATATCTTCACCTTTCAGTGTACGTAGTCTGCCTGAGTTTCTGGATAAAGAAGTTACCAAATATGGTCCAACATAGGTATGCATAAACTTAGCAAATACCTTCTTTGGTATTGACGAAATGTGATGCGTTTTTACCATTACTAATGAACCTTCTGCTATTGTATCTTGCTGTTTCTGTTGCTTTCTTGCCTTTTTCTGTGCTACTGCTGGAATGGGTATGACAAGTTTTTTATCTTCAGTTATCTGTGTAGACTCCTTTGGCCAAATAAAATTATTCTTAAAATGTTTGGATGCAGAATGGGATAGGAAACGCTTCGCTGGAGTACACCCAAGTACATCACACCAAGAATGATTACATAAATCTTGAGCTGATTTCAGAAAGTTACTCCACCTGGACTGGTTCTCACTGCAATAAAGGCGGAGAATCCGATGAAGATCACGATGTCTTCGTTCAGTAACGCTATGAGAAGCAGGATGGTATGGCGTGGTAAGTATATGTTTTATCCGATGTTTTTGACAAAATTCGCGCCCAACTTCCGATAGGAATTGCGGGCCTTGATCACTCACCAAGTATTTAGGGTATGGCAATTGATATCTTTTCTCAAGGACAACCAAAATCTCCCCTGTGTGTGCCGTCCGCAAAGGGAAGAAACACACAAAGCGACTGTAGACGTCCAAGATAGATAAGATATATTAGTATCCTTGGCTCTTAGGAAAGGGTCCGACCAGATCCAGGCATTGCTTCTCAGAGGAAGAAGATGCCTCAACATGGCAAGACTCCTTTCTAATCACCCTGTAGGAATACTTAGTGCGTGCACAAAGAAGGCATTCCTGTATATATTTAGTAAATGTCTCACGCATACCTCTCCAATGAAACATGGCCTTAGCGACCGGTAAACATCGTTTTACACCAAAATGACCTTTGTTATGAATTGCCGAAACAATGGTTTTCACTAAGCTGGCAGGAATAACCAGCAACCAAAGACAATTTTGTGAATTTCGAACGTAAACTAAATTATTCTCCACACTTACCCTATTATTGCTTTGAGAATCCTTCCAACCGGTATGTAGCTTTCTGCAATACAGATCTTTCCGCTATTCTCGCTTCAGTGAATCGAGGACAGAGGCGTGTCCGATTTGTTTTCTTGACTTGCGGAATTAGCCGAAACAATTGTTTTGGAATTTTGAGGTTCTGAATAAGAATCTACCGAGGTTCTGGCCAAACTATAATTTTGTTTTCCCGATAACTTACTTTGTTCTTTCTGGGGAGTTGAGGAATCTATCTCGCACTCCACACTCTCCCTAATGAGGGCTGCGATATGCATTTCCCAAACTATTCCCGTTCAATTCCGGCGGCTTTACCATCGGTGATACAAACGTCGGATATTGCGGAGGCCAACCAGTGGACATAGCCATGTTCACCGCTGGGGAGGGAGTGGAAGTTGTCACTCCCCCTCCAGGAGATAAATTCGGCGTATACACTGGATAAGCTTGCCAGGTTCGTCGAATTCGGCGCATACGACTGGGATGCACCCCGATGATACCCGAAGTTCATCGCTCCCGGTTGAAATGATTGGTTTGAACTGTACGGGGCATACCGATTACATAGTTTTCTCTTCCCCAGTTTTGTTTTCCATTATTGTGCCAAGGTCTTCGTGATTGACAATTTCTTCTACTACCTTTGTTTCTAGAGAATCTATCATTCTTCTCTCCCTTTCCAGATGTTTCCCCATTATACCGTTTTCCTTCGTCATCCTCAGTTTGTGACGAAGTGTCTTTGGTCTGTTTAGCCGTTCTAAATAAAATTATGAAAATTTTGCGACTTACTCCTATAGTACCACAATAAATTTCTACATATTTCCAAAATCTCTACCAAACAAAATTTTGTGAATATATATACATGATGTCCAAAAATCTCGGACCATGTTACATTATACCCAATGTATAAGGTAACAAGTTCGTTGTAATTATGGGCAAATTTTTAAATATTTTTTTTAGAAAAAAGAGAGAGAACGCTATTTTCCAGTAAAATGTCATTAATTTGCTTTTTTTTTTTGAAAAATACGGAGGGGTACAAATGTAAAAGCCTATACATCCAAGACTGATAGGAGAAAGCAGTATCGTAGCCAAGATTTTCCTTTGGGAGGGGGAGGCTTAGTGGTGTTATATGCGTTTTTATGTGTGTCAAAGGGAGACAGTTTAATTTTAATAATAATACTTACAGCTTTCTCTAAAGAGTTGGCTTCTTTAGGTTCGTCTTCCTTTTGTTTCTCGATTGCTGTTTTCGCATGTTTCCTTCGGCAAAATTAACATCACTTTCCTTTTTCTTTTCTTTTTTTTTCATTCTAGCTATTTTTCTCCGTTGTTTTTTGGTTTCTTTGCACATTTTCCTCACTGAAATTAGCACAGTTGTCCTTTTCCCGTTTTAACCACTTTTATAAAACGTTTTCCACATTTTGCAATTGCAAAACAAGTTCCTATTTCGACACTGAACATGTATAACTCAAGCAAATCTTCTGAACTGCTCTAACTGATCAGAGATTGATGTGACACAGTCACACGCTACAAGTCTTTACTACTGTTTTCCACCCTCTCCTGTTAACAATTTTTCCTTAAATATTTTTCATCTGAATGAATCAAAATAACAAAGCAAAATCTTTATTTTTACCTGTCCTTATTTTTTCTTGGTTAAAGAAACTAGCTACTGAGCATTTATTGAAATTAATTGATTCGTCACTTTCTTTGATGCCAATTGCGATTAGGAATGGTATTAAACCAAGGTTTTTTGTTGCAGTTAATCCTATTGGGAATGGCTGTGAATGATTCAAAATAGATGTTAAGATTAATGTTTTCGAATCTCTTATGAATAGAAAGGAACTAATTCTTTTCAGTATTGCCTGGCTCAGTCTGGAAACTTCAGCTTTGAATCAAAGAAGACACTGTGGTCATTGTTATGTCAAAAAATAGAGCAATAACTTTAAGGTCACCATATACATCTAGGCCATCCTCATTCTATTTCCTTTTTTCCCTTTGAACAGCGTAGATTCTTGGAAAACTCGATTTCAGTAGCCCTTAAAATGCAAACATTTTAAAGAATAAAGCGACGTTGGCGAACAGAGCTTGTCTAGGAACTGTTTAGTGACATATTTTGTTTTGGAATAGAGTACGTGAAAGGCAATTGTTGTTTGTTCCGAGAAAAAAATTACAAACATCAAAGTACCATAGTACATTGTCGGAACTCTTTGGGGAGAGGACTGCCTCCCTTTTCTATGCCACTGGGACAAAGCTCAGCAACTGGTACTAATTTGCTTTACCTTCCATTCTTGTAGTATTAAACCTCAATTTCCAATATTTCAGTCTCGAGAAAATTACAGAGTTATTATTTATAATTCGTTTCTTGTTGGAAAAACAATGGAAACTAAAAATTTGAAGCCAACTTCGGATTTCCGTTATTCATACCCCCATTTTGTAGTTACGCAGAATGCGGAAGAGGGGGTTAGTTTTGCCATTGGCAAGGATACTCGTTAATTGGACTTTTGTAATTATATACAGTACAAAAAACTAAACTTGCTTCAAAACAGCAATGTTCTACGAATATTAATTTTTTCTCAGTGTTTGTCAAAAGTTCCCAATGCATCATTTATATTAAACGTTAACTTTGAAAGTTATATATATATATAAAGTAATAGAATTAAACATATATTTACAATAATTTAGACAATAAAAAAACACGTTTCAAAGAAAGAACATGGTTGTTGAGTGCGTAAGAATGGACGTACGTGAAGCAATAATTGAAAATTGGTCGCAATTTATGGTAAAATGAATTTACATCTAAAAAATTAAATCTCCCTCTCCCATTCACGACACGCCAGAGGGGCGAAGGACTGAGTAGGGGTAAGATTCTGCAATTTCCAAACTTCAGCACATACAGGATATGGTGATAGAGTTGACTACAAGACTAGAGGGTTCTTCCAATAGAAATAGATACATTTCCCGAGATAAGACTTTTTTTTCACCTTCCGAAACGATACCTCCGCTTTTGTTTCGTGAGCAGCCCTAGAGGTGATCTAGTCTTCCCCCCCCTCCAATTTCTGCAGGTATTTTATAGACACTGGGAGAACCCTGAGCAGCATTAGAACGAAAGTAGATTGTGAAAAAAATTCTGCCTCCACCAAGAATCGAACCCCGGGCGCGTACTTGGTGAGTAGACGAAGAGATATTAATAATACTCAACTGCGAAGTCATAACTCGTTTCTCTTTGAAAGAATTGGTATAGAACAGGGTCGTCTGTTTGCTACTCTGAGAGAAGTTAATCGCTCCCAAGCTCAAACACAACTCTATCAAAAAGACAAAAATGACTATTACTATTTATCTTGTTGAAATGAAATTTCTAGTGTACACGCCCTACGGACATGCACCGACGCCACTGCAAGCACATCTGTGAAGAGAAAGCGCGTTAACTTCGCATGCCCTTAGAAGTAGAAGTATAGATACCCCAATCTATGACAAATCATCAAATTCATCATAATGTATATAAAAGATTAAATACAGAGTGCTTCATGAAAATATACAGGGTTTGTCCGGAAAGTAATAGGACTGAGTCGATTTAAAAAAAAATTATTGAGCCAATCGTTACAATTCTTTAAAACTTTCAAAAATAGGCTCCTTCTGCGTCGATGCAGCGCGATTTCCAAGCATTGAAGGCGTCACGGAAGTCATTCTCCGGAATAGCCTTGAGAGCCGCGGTGCAAGCTGCTTGAATCCCCTCTGTCGTCTCAAAATGCTTGCCTTTCATCGGGCGTTTCAGGCGAGGAAACAAAAAGAAGTCCAGGGGGCCACATCTGGGCTGTAGGGCGGCTGCGGAAGCGTTGGGATGCCGGCCTTGGTCAGGAAGCTGTTCACAAGAAAGGCGGTGTGAGCCGGGGCGTTGTCGTGGTGCAGCTTCCAGTCAGCTCCGATTGACCCTTCGTTTGAGTCTCTTGAGCACTTCCACGTAAAACTTGGCGTTGACGGTTTGTCCAGGAGGAACAAATTCATGGTGGACGATGCCTTTGATGTCAAAAAAGACAACGAGCATCGTTTTCACTTTGGATTTGCTCATTTTTCCCTTTTTTGGGGCGAGGAGACGCCGGCGCGTGCCACTCGTAAGATTGCCTCTTTGTCTTGGAATCATACTCAAAGATCCATGATTCGTCACCTGTGATTACGTTATTCAAAATTGGGGGTCACTTTCACATGTTCAAATTTTCTTGGCACAATTCCACTCTCCGCAATTTCTGGTCGTCAGTGAGCACTTTTGGGACAATCTTCGCGCACACCTTGCGCATGTTCAAATGCACCGTCACAATTTCATGAACCACAGTTTTTGGTAAATTTAACATCTGGGCAATTAAACGAATACTTAGTCGACGGTCTGAGTTCAAAACTTCGCGCACACGAGTCACATTGTCGGTGTTTGTCGAAGTCGAAGGTCTTCGAGCACGGTCTTCATCGGCGACCTCTTCCCGGCCCTCCGAAAAGGCCTTGTGCCACCGAAACACACCACTTCTTGCTAAAGCATCATCTGAATAAGCCTGCTTGATCATATCAAACGTCTCTGTCGCAGATTTACCGAGTTTAACACAGAATTTAATCACGTACCTCTGCTCTAACGAACGCTGCATTTTCGGCTTGCACCACTCACAGAAACACGTCGGGCGAAAAAGCCTGTCCTGACTCTCCGTGTGCTCGGAGACAACTGACCAGCCGCTCGTTCATTAGCTAGGAACGCCCTCTACCGGATCCAGTCGGTGCGCGCACGCTCCGAAGTACAGTCATGGCGGAATAAAATCAGTCCTATTACTTCCCGGACAAACCCTGTATACTGACTTTGAAACATGACCAAAAAAATCATGTTTCTACCTGGTAGATGAAATACTGTAAGAAGGGTGGTGTGATATTTACACTCAACAGGTACCAGGGAGCTAAAGCCACTAAGCAGCCAGTGATGAGCAGTGGCGTAACTAACGGGCTTGAAATGCGGGGATAAGTATGACAACAGGGACGCATTTAAGTTCCAAATATTATGATGTAAGGATATTAAACCAACTTTTCAGGTTTCCTATTATTTCACACTTTTCCTTCAATTTTCTTGTGTAGTCGTATATTTTCATGTTAATGTCAAAAAATCTATTTAGCGCGAATATTTTGTATAGGAACTGACACAATAAACAAAAGAATTTGACAATATTCAATAATTTTGAACTGAGAATGAAATTTTACCTTGTATTTGTGAATCCAAGACGAGATTTTTCCTTCAATTTCCTGGTCAAAATAATGAGGTTGTTACTTTCGCGACACATAATGTGAAGGCCAAGTGAACTTTGTGTTGGACAAACACCGTGAGTGTGGGTTCCTCGGGGTTTTCCCGTTTCCTCCCACTTTCTTCATTCCACCATTTCATTCGTTACTCATCATCACCGTCTCCTTTAGCCTAACCGGCATAAAGCGGGACGTAAAACTCAAAGATTTCATTTTCATTTACATGATGTGAAGTTTATCTTTACTGAACAGAATCAGTATATGGTTTTCATTAAGCTCTGGCGCTTTAGCTTTGAACGTTCACATATTCCGTGAACCCTTCCAGTGAGGAACACTAATTGGGGTCTGTATCTGATTTGATTTTTAGTTTACTTTTATAGTAAGCTTTGAAAACATACCTCGTATGTGCTCTCTCTCTCTCTCTCTCTCTCTCTCTCTCTATATATATATATATATATATATATATATATATATATACAGTGTGCGAATTAGATAATCTATATTGGGGGGGATAAAATTAGGCCAAAGGACATAGTCTGAAGGTTCAAATTTCAAAATGAGACAATAAATGCCTTACCCCCATATATATATATATATATATATATATATATATATATATATATATATATATATATATATATATATATATAATATGTGTGTGACCTGTAATAAATGAGAGATTATTAATTTAATAAATCTACCGACAATAACTATGCACATATATATTGTCTGACATACACACACACCACTAAACCTTTCTGAACGTGTTTTGATGTTGTACTCACTCTTGTCCCCGTAGCTCTCTAAGGTTTATTTAGTTAATAATTTGGCTCGAGCGATAGCCATGATCACAAGCATATGTTAATTTTTCCACTCATATTGAAAGCTTCCACTTTGCATTAATACATACAGGTTGCGAGAAGAAACCTACTTCAGTCTTGTGAAAACCACTAAAATTATCAGTTAAACCGGACATTTTTTTTAAAGAAAATCTAGATATTAGCCTATCAAATAAGAAATGGATTGTTGCTGGTCCCGATTTCTCACATCAAGGTCAAATCGAAGGCCAAATATTTAAAATCTCTCAATTCAAATTTCGAGCTTGTGCTTCTACTTCCCGCTAAAGCTGTGCTCATCACGACTTTTTTTTTCTCCAAATATCGATTCCGTGATGGGCACGGAAAGTCAACACTTAAAAATTACTTTACTGTTAGGTTGAAGATGAGTTGATTCACTATGGGCTACGTTATTCAAATAAAGTAAAACATTACACTGAAGTTTTTCAGATAACATTAATTGCGTGGACGGCAAACTGTACAGCGAAAAGATGGAAAAATGAAGGGTTAACTTTAAAAAAAACCCGCTCCAGTTGAAATGCTTATACAGACACGGACAATGACACGGAGAACCAGTCGTATTAACAAATGCTGAAACAAATCATGAATTATTCGCTTATTCACCTAAAAATCACCTTCATTAACATGTCTGCTCACTAGGAGCGTATCCCCCAGCGTGTACGTTAACATATACTTACGAGAGAATACCTATATCTCAGATTTTGAGTACAGTTTCAAAAGTTCATTTCCGTAAACTGTAAAAGCAGTGATTACTATGCTAATTATCACAAATTAAATGCAACTTTTGAGTTGCATACACACAACCTACTAGGGAATGAAGACCATGTGCTAACAAAGAGTACACTGGAAAATGAAATAACATGTTATAACAAAAATTAAAATAAGATGATAATCGATACAAATATAGAGGATGAATAAGACATATCCGAACTTCGCCAAGTATGGTAGAAGAAGCTATTTGTTTACTTCTTCTTGGCCAACCGCTAAGAACATTTATAAATCTATATGTGGCTTTGTTATACGCAATTAGTACATTCAAATTCACAAACGATGACGAACTGAAGGGTACGAAGGTACAGTTGCAAGTAACAACCGTAGTCATATTATAATAATATAGTTCTACTAAACAACGTTGAAAATAGTGGGTAATTAGGTGGTAAGTAGAAATGACTAAGGCTGAACAGTTTACATCGATCATTTCGAAATACAGCTAGAAGATTAAATTTACAAGAAATAACAAAAATCAGTGAAATTTGGAGTTACACTAAGCATAGTTTGAGGGGGAAAGCGAGCATCCCCGGTGGGGATACTTCAGCTGACTTCTTTGGGGGGGGGGGACAAAATGTGATTGAGGGGGAAAATCACCCTCATCCCCCCGGTAATTCGCACCCTGTATATATATATATATATATATATATGCAGGGGGTTTCAAAACAACACCGACGTTTGGGAGATGATTCCTGACACCAAGATAAGTCGAAAAGTATAGACAAACCTGGGTGCACAAGTGCTTCCTTTCGGAGTTATGAAAAAATGAACTTTCAAAGCCCATAGCTCCAAAACTATGCGACTTACCGTAGTCGGGTCAAGATTTCACTTCGGAACTAATATGTGCTCTATCCATAAATCCATGTTCCAGAATCCTAAGGTACTCACGAAACAATTTTTATAGATGGAGTTTGGCTACGGGCATATAATTTGAAGTACTCATCAACTACCTGTTAAATTGTTGCAGAAGTACCGCAGGATTCTGAAAGATGGATATTTGGATAGGCCACATACTAGTTCCTAAGCGAAGTCTTGACCCGACTACGCTAGCTCCCATAGTTTTAGAGCTATGACCATTTAAAGTTGTTTTTTTCGGGTTTTCGGCAGGCTATAACTCCGAAAGGAAGTATTTGTGCACCCAGCTTGGTCTGTAACCAACCGGGTGTCAAGTCACTGATCGGGCTTCCATTTATTTGTAACCATTTCGAATGTCGGGTCGCTGTTCGGGCTGCCAATTATTCGTAACCACTCCCTGAATCTGGTCGCTGTTCGTGGTCCTACCAATAAGGATTCTCCTGAGACTGGAACTTACCTGGACAGGACGATGAAGGACCTCTCCAAGAAAAGGTTACAAACTGTTTCCAAATCGCTCGTCGGCCTCAACGATGAGATGAGCATTAGGCGCCGAGAAGTTCGGATGTCTTGTCCCGAAAACCTCACGGACGATCAGACGGTCATCCAGACCATAACGCACACAAACAACGAAAACACACTGAATTACAGAACACTATGTTTATTTATTAGAATACTAATATATAAAAAAAACACAACACTTAACACAGAATATGGATAATAATTTTCATCACTAAAATCGCACTTTGCCTTTCTAATGCACTGTAGACCTTTATATATATAAGATTATAATTCAGATTTCACTGCAAATGCCTCTCACACCATTGACGCACTTGGGGGATTAGCATTGGGGGAAAAGTTGCCGAGACAATCCCGCGTAGAAATCCAGTTGCTGCGCCAAACAATCCTGAAGCATAAAGATGAGTCTTCAGCAAATTATAAAAAGAAAGTAGAATGCTGATGTTGGAGGGCGCGTGTATAACTTTTTAGCGCACAAGGTTTGAGAACCTGGGACTTCACTAGTTGAGGGCTAGCCGTAAGAAAACGTCCTTCGCCGGCTAATAGCTTGTGTCCCTTAACACAGAATCATACTTGATTCCCGACGCAACGTGCGTGGTGGATGCTTCTAAACCTGGAGTCAAACTCACTGAGCACCAAAGCTCAAGGTACCGGCTGCAATGGTCGACTGAAGAGTGTTGGCAGTTCATTCCAAAAACCACTCACTTAAAGCACCTGTATGCACATGCAAACAGAATACGGAAAATAATTTATGTTAATTTTAGTCAACTGCCCACAATGCACGAGACACTGCGATAACTCGGGCGTGAGAAAGTACAGATAAGGAACTGCAAAACCAACGCAACCGGCGTCACTCTGGTCACTTGAATACCTGTTCTGGTCTAGTCTGCTCTAATCTATTGCAATGTTTCATAAGCGATTAAAGAAAACACTTAATTCAGTTCCCAATAACTATAGAATATATACTGTGCATATAATAAGTCAGGGAGAAACACTGAAATGGTTCGTCACTAACTGAAATGTTCTCACCAAAAGCAATGTTTTAAATATATATATGAAAAAGCAATGAAAGACTTCTTTGTCCAGTTGTGTGGGAAAGAAGCAATTCCCACCGAAGAAAGAACTTACATGCGTCGCAGAATAAAATATAAATTTAAAAAATAGTCACTGTCTTTACGAAATATACAGAGCGTCCACAAAAATACTTCTATAACCTGGTGGCGGTTATAGGTCTATACTTTTAGTCTTATCTTGGTGTCAGGAATCACCTCCCAAACGTTGTCGATGTTTTGAAACATCCTGTATATATACAAAATGAAATCTTTGAGTTTTACGTCCCATGATTATGCCGGTTAGATTAAAGGAGACGGTGATGATGAGTAATGAATGAAAATGGTGGAATGAAGTGGTAGGAAACGGGAGGACCCCGAGAACACACGCACACGGTGTTTGTCCACCACAAAGTTCACTTGGCGGGGGCTGGGATCGAACCCGGGACCCCTAGCACCAGAGGTGAACGCTCTACCACTGAGCCACCGCGGCCCCCTGTATATATACATACGTTGTAATCCTTTGCTAGAAAATGTTGGAGCATCTTGTTAGTAATAAACCCTCTCGTTATCGTTCAGTTCACGAACCTTCTAGCACTGCAGCCTAGAACTCTCACTTGTAGCTGTCCGAGGTCGCCTCGATTGGCCTTTTGTGCACATCACACATTTCCATGCATTTCGAATATGCAAAGTATAAGAGTACTTGTTAGCTGTGAAGGAAAATTAGCACCATACGCACGTCTTTATTGTCTCTGAACCTCAACCACATTCTCAAATTCCCAGTAGGACTTTAACAAATTGTGCATTCGTATTTTAGTATTACGTTACTAGGTTATGTTTTGGAAACATCACTTGCGTTAACGTGTTTCCTTTCAGGTGATATTTTTTTATATATTCCAGGAGAACACACAGTAACCAGCCATTAATCTTTCGTATGTTACTTTATTTTATTTCGGATGTATTGTATTTGGTATAGCAGTAGTTGTACATATACCGTACATGTTCGTGCTTTCATACACCTACTTACAGAATTGGGATTTTTAAATCTACATATAACAAAACCTATTAGTTTAATTACGTGTGTAGTCATCACATTAGTTTTCACCGCAGATTACATTATCGAATTAAAAGTAAGCAGGAAGACTTGAAATAATATTGAATGATTTTGTCAAGAACTTTAGATAATATAAATACACTGATTTTTTTTCCTCTTGTGAACATGTTATTTATCTTCGGTAGTTTCACACCATCATTTTACCTTCGAGCTTCTCAGGTATGAACAAGTAAGCGGACAGAGAAAAAGCAGTCAACAAATTATGAGTATTTATTAAAGCACTTATCTACAAATATTTACATTTAAAAAACCCATACATCTATTAATTTTATGTATAGGGCGAATAAGAATTGACTTCTTACTGAAAGCTACCTGCAAATAATATTGTACTTGCATGAAACAATGTAATTTGACCCTTACCGATAAATTTTGTCAATCTTTGTATTTTACGATGACGAGGACAGCCCAATTGGCCTTCTATTGCACTGGTTTTAAACAATATTTCGTCTACCAAAGTGAAAATAAGAACTTGACTGTTTCCGTATAAAGTCTTTGGGATATGGATTGCTTTATAGTTTTTTTTATTATGCTACCTCCTGGTGACGAAAAGTTGAACTAAAGAAGAGGAAAGGAAGTACAAGCGTTTCCGTAGTTTTGACTTACTTGTGTGTGTGAAGAGAAGAGTGACTTTCGTAAGTGCTTAATCATGACGATTGGATGCTAGTGATAAAAACCTAGCCTTCACTCCAAATATAATACATTACTAAATTACGAAAGTGATAAGAATCATATAAAGTGCGTCGTACATAACAAATAATAGTAATTAATCAGTTGTATTTTTTTTTTATACGAAACTAACGTTTAAGATGACGTAACTCGTACTGTCGTACCCAGTCAAAATCAACGGAAAACTGAGGTGTGACAAGGTTTGCTACAATTTGGCGCACTGTTGCGTCGTTTGGAATCTTCCGAGGTAGGACATTCGTCGAACTTTGTCCAAAAGAACAAAGTTTTTGCAAGCATGAGAGGAGGACACTGACCAAACTATTTATACGAACTAAAGAGTGAAGGATACTATAAAAATGAAAGTGATAAAAACCAGTATAAATTATACCGTGTTCCGCAACGACCGTTCGCGCTGTCTTGATATAGAGAGAAACTGGGGCTATGATATGAAGTGTCATAGTTCGATTTGTCAATAGTCTTGTGTAAGAGCTCAGGTATGTTGCATTCTTCTATCCAATAAATATGCAGAAAGCAGCAGTGTTGTAAGTTTAAAATATGTTTGTAAGAAATAGTTTCCTGAGTAGTTATGCAAGGTAGTAATAAAAGTAGTGTAAGTAGAAAAGAATGAGAAATTACTTTGCCTATTCTAGTCTAACTAGCCACTAGACCGTCTGGTGGCTGTTAAGTGCTTTATCCTGGTATTA
Source organism: Thermobia domestica (assembly GCF_964235325.1). Classification (NCBI taxonomy): domain Eukaryota; kingdom Metazoa; phylum Arthropoda; class Insecta; order Zygentoma; family Lepismatidae; genus Thermobia; species Thermobia domestica. The sequence goes on from NC_137463.1 coordinate 233,026,707, forward strand.
ATGGCGCCTTATTGACCATGGGCCGATTAATAATATATTGTAGTATTAAGTGGTTAATCGGGGACTTTGCAACCTAGAGAGGGTCTGTGTGGGTCACAACCAGGGCCGGTTCTAGACATTTCTTAAGGGTAAGCAAACAAACATTAGGCGGCCCCACCTAAATGATAATAAAAGAGTAGAAAGTTGTAATGTACAAATATTCTTCAAATAATTACTACCATTACAAATTTCTTCAATATCTGTAGTTTCCCTGTGAATATTAACGAAAAATGGCAAAATTATAACTGACTGAATGAATACTAAACAGTTCCAATTTCAATAATAAATAGCATTTTTTTAATCAAATAAGCACAAGACACAACTAAGATATACACTATTTTGACAAATAAAATTAAAACTTGATAGTCGAAACAGAATAAAATTCATAAGCTTGAAGTCTAACATCAGGGTGTCTACTGACCTGGAATTTACTTTTGAACCTGGAAAACCTGGAATTGAACGAGGAACCTGGAAGTTTTAAAATTGTTTTTAAAATACTGTTTTTGGAATTGGTATGGGATAAGTATATTTTTTGTAAAATGCAAGAAAGTTATATACTACAGCGTAAGTTAAAAGCCAATAACTTAATCAGTGGAACCGTAGTTGAGAAAGACAAGATAGACGTAAGCAGGCTGCAGGCGGTGAATGTTTTTGAAAAGTATGGTGGTACAAGAAGAGACTGAATAAGATTTTATTTGTTTGGCATGGTCGTTGTGAATAACAGTAACTATAAAAAGATCTAAATTAGTCCCCGATGATGAGAGTAAGGTAATTGAAAAGTTAAATTTTATGATCTATTAAGTTTGTGTTTTACACTGAAGTGATACTGGCATACAAGCCAGAAGCTTTCTCTGTAGTTGCTGCTTATTTGCATAGTATGAATCAAGCTTATTTGGTGCATTGTGAAGACATAGGTTTACATATTTCTGTAGCAAGAGTAGTAGACAGGTCTGAAACAACATTCCGCTTATACTCCTGTGCCGAAGCTTTTTAACAGGAGTCCAAAGCTTGCGGATGTCGCAGTTAACACCATTCCCGGTGGCTGAAAGGTGTATCACCGGAAAAAAGTAAAATTGCCCACATCTTAACGGAACCACTTTTTGTATTTAGGTTAACATTTTACTAGTCTTGCAATAAATCCTGTTACACGCTAACAATTAACATTTTATTTTTCAGCCATTAAAATGGGGAAAAGTAAAACTAAATTCCAGGACTCGTGGAAAGACCAGTGGAAATGGGTTATTAGGTCCAATGATCCATTTAAAGCAGGTTGTAAACTGCAGAACTGATTTTGACATTTCAAGTATGGGAGCTGGATCATTGAAATCTCTTGAAAAAGTAAAGAAACATCAAATAGCTGTTAAAGCTCTTAATGCATAATGTTCGATCGTAAAGTTCTCAAGCAATGTTAACAAGGAGCCTTCTTGTACAAAAAAATTCTACAGCGTCTTCCAGTTCAGTGACTGGCACATCATCTACTCCAGTTGTTCAGGAGAAAAATGAAAGCCCAGCAAAAACTGGTGGTGTAATAAGAGTTATCTTATCAAAGATCTAGTGACGAAAGCAGAAATAATCTGGACATTACACAAAGTTACAAGTCATGCATCGGCCAGAAGCCAAGCGAGAGACACGGATGTTTCCTGAGTGTGAAGTCGCTAAAAATATGCAGTTACACAAAGACAAAATAGGTTATGTCATCACTTTTGGATTGGGTCCATATTTCCAATAGACATTACTTCGTGAACTACAAAATTGTGAATTTTTGCAGTATCGTTCGACGAAAGCCTAAACACTATCTCACAGAAAAATCAAATGGACTTAGTAGTTCGTTTCTGGCACAATGACGAAAATAAAGTTTTAACGCGTTATTTAACATCAATATTCCTCGAACATGCTACTGCCCAGGATTTGTTAAGCGCATTTATAATACTTTCCAGGACAAGGGTCTCGATTTTTGTAAGTTACTTCAGGTTTCTCTTGATGGCCCCAACGTTAATTTGAAATTTCTGAGTGATTTGAAGGCCTATCGGAGTGAAGAAAATGGCCAAACTTTCCAGGAATTTGTGATAGAGTTTCAGAATGCTTTCGAGAGTCCATTTGTGAAAGCTACGCGCCTGCGAAACTTACGTTCTATTCCGTTCGATCCAAAGCGTTACAGAAGTGTTGTTGATTTTGTGACAGAGCGCTTTAGCCAAATCTAAGTCTTGGAAGAATATGAAAACCCAATCATTTCGTTGTCACACATCACCACTCTCCTGCCCAAACGGTACCAATTAGCTATGATGGGCTCTATGCCAGACAATATAAATCAATTCCTTGCGATTGTGCAGTCTATTGAAGGATTGTCGGGAATAACGAATATGTATGACAGTGTAATAAACAGAAACAGCAAGGTGGTGCCAGTGTTGATGTGAAAGCAGAACAAGGTAGTGAAGTGAGTAGTGATCATAGTTCGCGTCCGAATTTCAAACAAGGTTGGAATAAATTTTTTTATAAACGTGGACGACGTGGTAAGTTTAACAGAAATAATAATGCGAACGGGGGTAATCATTCACAAAGTTATACGCAACAGAACGTAAGTACAAACGAGAATAGGAGTGAAACTCAGGGTGCGAGAACACAAAATTCTCCGAACACTTCGAATCAAAATAATAATTGGTTTCCAACGTTTAATAGAGGTCCAATGTAAACAATAGTAATAATCAGCAACGCCAGTATACGTACCAACAGGATGGATTTTACCCGCAGTGTGCTGTGCCTTAAAGCTAGTAGCGCTCTCCCACTTGATTGCTGCAAAGGGGAGGGATTTCAATAGTGTAAAATGGATTACTTTTCCACATGTGCAACGAAGAAGATATACAAGCAGACGATGACATATAATGTTAACGAAGAGGAAGTGATTAGATGTGAATTAGGTCGGAATACTATGAGAGTAAAGATTTTGTTAAACGAACAACCCAAAATTTGCCATTCGACAGTGGATCGGAATTGTGTTTTTTACGATATAACATTTTTCGACAGGTAACTAAATGCGTAACGAATCTGCATTTGCAAAAAGGATAGCATATTGTTTTGAGTGATTTTCTTGGAAGAAAGAAAAAGTTATTTTACCGGTACGAATTGAAAACGTAGAAGTGCCAGTCGAATTTCTCGTACTACCAGAGTTACATGAAGATGTGATACTTGGTGCAAATTTTCTTGAGAAATTAAACAGTGTTATAGATTTTAAGCGAAGTACCTTCCGTGTTGAATTTCAAGGAACGAGTGGTGAAGTGCCGTTGATTCAGAGAAATAGTGAAAATGTCATTTTAGCTAACGTTAGTGGAATTAAGCGTGAGGTAGCCCCTACTTTTGGGTTGTCCGAAATAAAGGACCCTAATGAGTTTTACGCGAAAACAGTGAATGTGTTTCGCAGTGGATGCGCCGAAACAGTACAAGTAAATGAAGCTAGTGACCAAATAGAGGACTTCCCGCCAGATTTATATTTTACTGTAGAAGAAATAAGGGATGCAGTTACACGCGCTACGCTGTTTAATGAGAACGAGAAAGAAGAATTATTTCAGTTATTGAAACACAGAAGAGTGTTTGCTCGTTTTCCTGGCCTGTGTAATATATTTCAGTACTGATTAGAAGTAGATACAAGTGAACCTATTGTTGCTCGTCCTTACGATATTCCGCACAAATACAAGAAGTGCGTGAAGAAATCCGAAAATTGTTAAAGTGGGGTGTGATCAGACCTAGTTCATCGTGTCATCTATTACCGTTGCACGTAGTGTTAAAAAAGAGTGGAGCGCTGAGAATAGTAACAGACTGTAGAGCTCTAAATGTGCACATTAAGAATCCAGCTCTTCGTGTAGAAAAGTTATCTGACCTCTTTGCTAAATTTAGTGGAAAACGTGTGCTAGGAACTCTCGATTTCACCAGTTCGTATCAACAGTGTGTAATTACAGAAGATTCCATGCCATATTTAGCTTTCTTATATGAAGGAACATTATATGAATACACACGTATAGTTTTTGGAGTGAAAAACAGCTCATCTGTTACAAATGTGCCTGAATAAAGTGTTCCCATTGCCATTACAAGAGAAATTAATTAGGTATATGGACGACGTAGCTCTTGCTTGTAAAAGTCCCTGAATTTTTACAGCAGTTAGATGAAGTGCTTAGTTTATTGAGTGATGCGAATATGACATTAAATTTATCAAAGTGCATTTTTGGTGTAAGCGAAATTAACTATTTAGGCTACTACGTATCTTCGGAAGGTATACGAAAGGATCCGAAATCAGCCGAAGCAATCGAGAAGTTACCAGTGCCGAAAAATTTAAAAATGTTACGTTCATTTCTCGGTGCAGTTCAGTGGCATTCGCGAACAGTCAGTGGTCACGCTGTTATCGCTCAACCCCTTTATGAACTTTTAAAGAAGGAAAAGAAATGGAAGTGGGAAGAACACCAAAAGGCATTTGAGTTATTAAAGGCCGAATTAGTGAAAGACGCTAAATTACACCATCCTCAATTCGATAAGCCCTTTTATCTCGAAAGTGACATAAGCAAACTCGGGCTGGCTTGTGTGTGTTATCAAATTATAGATTGTGAAAAGTGTGTTAGGATATGCGAGTCGTACTCTCAATAAACATGAACGAAATTACGCAATTATTGAACTTGAGTGTGTAGCATTAGTGTGGTGTATTTGTAAGTGGCATGTTTGGCTGAAAGAATCAAAAATATACATACGAACAGATCATAAAGGTTTGGTACAGTTAAGACGCATGCGTAATTGGAATGCAAGACTTATGAGATGGTCCCTCGAACTCCAATCTTATGATTACAAAATTGAATTCATCAATGGCAAAACTAACACATTACGTGATTTTTTATCTCGTATGTTACCAACACAGGAAGATCTCATGGTGAATGTGAATCCCGTACACGCTGTTCAATCACAAGTGTTCGATTTAGATCCATCTACAATTGGGAAATTACAGTGGGAATGTGACGAATACCGTCCTATTATCAGTTACCTACAAGGGGACGTAAGTGAAAGTAGTGTAAATAAAAGTTCTTTCTGTAGTAGTGCTCGAAATTGGAAACAAAATTACACTTTGGAAAATGGTATTTTGATGGTGAGATTTTCATTTCCCAGACATTAAAATTGTGCGTGCCTCCATGTTTAGTGAAAAACATTTTAATTGGCTACCATGATCACTACGGTCACTTTGGATTTATGAAAGTGTTTAACATCATTTCACGTATGTTCTATTGGAAAACTATGCGTAGTGACATTAAGTCGTACATTCTTGATTGTGAGGTCTGCATGAAAACGAAGGTCGATCATCACCCAGTGAGTGTTTAATGCAATCAGTGCCAGCGAAAAACGTTCATTTGGTTTCAGCAGATTTAGTGGGCCCTCTTCCTCTACGTAAACATGGTGAAACTTACCTGTTAACAGTGTGTGATGTATACTCTCGTTACTTAGCATATCCACTTCGACGTGCAACAAGTGCAAGTGTAGCGAAATGTCTCACTAAGTCATACATGCTTCATCTTGGTATTTTTATGAACATTTTGGTAGCTAATGGACCACAATTTATTGGTAAAGAATTTGTGCAAACCATGGAAGCGTACAACATCAAAATACATTATACTACGCCTTACCAGGCGCAAGGAAATGTCATCGAAAGATTTCATGCTGACTTAGAAAGAATTTTGCGTGTTTTGTGCCGCGATTCTCATTCTTCATCGTCAGAATATGTTGTGCAAGCGTTTGTTGTTGAATTATACTATTAGTGCCAGTTTGGGAATAGCGCCAGCAGAATTACATCTTAATATTAAACCAAAGAATTTTCATTATCACATTTTGGTATTGTGGAGAATAACGAAGTGATTGACGAAACGGAAGGTATAGATTGGAATGGAAAATTGATCATGGCTGATTTATGACGAAAGAAAATTATTCAGCAACGAAATGAAAATTCAAATGTTTCTCAGAGACAGAACTTTGTGTGAAGGTGATTTAGTTTTCTTACGTCAATATAACATCAGTAGCTTAGTGGACAAACGCATAGCTAAACTGTGTGAAGTGTACCGTGGTCCCTCTTTGCTGTGGAAGAAAATCGGTGAAAATGTATTTGAAGTGGTAGATCCGCAAAGTGGTAAATACCTTGGATTTCAGAATGTTTCAAGAATGAAGTTGTGGAGACCAACACCAGCTACTAGGAAGAAATGGCTAGAACTTCTGAAGACGCATGTGAACGAAGAACAGTTCAGTGATATTTTGGAGAGAGCTGAAAAGAAAGCAAACGCAGATTGCATGGACGACCAAGAAAAAGAACAAGAAATCAAAGATCAATTGTGCAATGCAAACATCGAAGACCAAGAAGTAAAAGTGCATTCTGGCTTTATCGACGAAAATGTTGTGTGGTATGTGCGACACGGTTACTTAGACGAGCGAAAGTTGTTCAGTCTGTTAGAGAGATATTATCAATAGTGGTTTGAAGAAGTAAGATCGAATTTATATAGATATATTAGGAGTTATTAGAGTATGTACACATTTTATTAGAGTATTCCTTTTTTTGTTATTGGAACAACATTGAAGTTTTACCTTAAAACCTACGACCATGTTTCGCCATGAATTTCATGTGCAGCATTTTTCTTTTGTCTTCTATAAAAACTCTATGGGGTTTCCTTAGTGTAACTTCTTTTTGTTAACCACAACTCTGTCTCTTCGTGGTCGTACTTATAGTGGGTAGGTTTATTTGGTTTTTGTGGGTTGGCTCTTCTTCATGTAGTCGTCAGACCATCCCTAAGATGGATACAGGTTGGCATCTGTAGACATCTGACATTGCCTCAATATAATACTCCATCATTCGAGTTTATATTGGTTTATTTCTGTCTTCATATTAACATCCATATAATAGTCATCATTAAGAGTACATGTGTAGGTTTATCATGTTTTCTATATATATATTCCTATTCAGCATCATATTCTATAAGTATATTTAGGTATCAAGTATCAATATATTGTCAAGTATCAATATGTATGAAGTTGGTGAAGTTGCAAGTAGGCGACTAGAGTTGAGTCGCATCTATCGTGATTGATACGCATGAAGGGAGTGTAATGAAGAAAGAAATACTTACATTTCTTTTGTTAACTCATCCCAAGTCAACTTCCTTTTAACCATGATTACGCAATTTACCTTTTGTAATAATTACATGTAACACGTAACGAATATACACTTGATATACATACACGAAGAATATAACACAAGGAAGAACACATGCGGGTCCAAACAATAAGAACCACCACATTCTGTTCACATCCAATTAACACGAATGCAGGAGCAGCAGCTGCAGCAGATAAAAAAAAAAATGCAAATTATTTGTAGAATAAGTCTTCGCACAATAAGCATCTCTATATCGGCGCCCAATACTTGGAAAGTAGCCCTACGCTAATATAGAGGACTATTGCCTGCTGAGAACTTCAAGAATTTTCACCGATGGACCTAGCCCTATCCAATGGGAAGAGGATAGGAGCAGAAGATTTATTCATCGAGTGTTCATTCAATGGGAAGAGAATGAACGAAGAGGACACTCTGTGGGATTGGACATTGTTCTGGAGGATAGTGGACAATTCAGACTGTTGCGTGTGCATATACTAAAAGTATAAACAGTATGTTCTAAATGAACAGTGAAGTGTTATTCTTCAAACTGAGAAATATTTATTTTTTTATTTTCAATTAATTGCATAAGTCAAAGTGTTTTATAAGCTGAAATTATTTCATTATTTGAAGTATTTTCTTATTTCATTCATATTATCTTGCAATATCTTAGTGTAGGTGTCAGATATTCAATTGTCATAATTATTGAGTGAATTTGCATTTGAATTATTATGACTATAATAAATACATATATACAATTATTCACATATCTAACTTTGGATTGAATAGACATTCTATATTTGTGAGTGCTAACCAAGTGTTTGTGTGAACTATGGCCCAACCGAAGTATACTTCAAAAACTTACAGTGTGTCCCGTCATACGCAAGCACAAACTGTAAGTGTTGCCAGGGTTCTTAAGATAAAAGCATCTCATCAGAACTTTACCTTTCGACTGTTCGGGAGCCAGTTGTGATAAACTCATTTGTGCATTATTTTTGATGTATCCAGCTCAGACAATTTAGTTCCCTTTTTATTTTAAAAGGACTGCTATATTTACATCAGCGCTATGCATTCTCCCCCGGATAGCAACATACAGCAGACGAAGCGACTGACGGCCTTGGCAGCCAGTCACAGCCCTACCTGCAATTACGTCATCTGGTAGGCGTAGCTCGCGCAAACAGCGAGAACAAGAGAGAATTTGCGGGAAGCAGCCATCACTGGGCGCGCAGACACTGACTGAAGAACAATACGTAGAAAACGCTGCCGAAATGGATTAATTTGAAACTAAAACAAATCTTGTATCCACCGTCATCTACAATATTTAAGATTAACAATATTTTATTAGTATAAAAGACCTGTTCATTATAAAGGAAATGTAAGTACTATAATTTTGTAAAGAATACGCCTATATTCCTGTGTATCATTCACTTTATTTGCGTCTGGAAAGTGATGCCTCATGTTCTTTGCCTTGTTGTGCATGGTGCAATATATTGATACAAGTGAATTTTTAATGTTCAAATCAATTTTCATGTTAAATGATGCTGAAATTTTGTTTCGTTTATCGATTTAAAGTTATTAATTGAATTTTCTTCTGTGTGTAGTTAGCGGTGGAAGAAGATATCATTTTCTGATAACTTGTTTCTTCGTTAACGCTCGGGAGAAAAATTCAATTAATGGCTATCTAATGTGATGTTTGCTCTACTTGGATTACCATCCTATGAAGTAAACGCCACAACTGATCGACCTTGACTATAATTTACTCGTTTGACGATTTAGTATAATAATAGTTCAGCTGTGAGCCCTTCAGTGTGGCAGCTGGTTATAATGTTGCGTTCCGTGTAACACGTGTTACGTTTGCTTGTTCAAAGATGGATATTACTCTGAGGAAATATTCGAAAATAATCGCTCTTAATGAACAGAGTCCTATGACTGAGAAATATAGCTACGACGGTTGGTGTGGGCAGTTCAAGTGTTTCAAGAATTTTAAGAACATTTCAAGATTTCAAGATCATCGTCTCCAAAAAGAAAAGGGAAATGTGGACGCAAATGGAAAACTACTCCCAGAACTGATAAATCCAATAAAAATAGCAAAATAAATCCAAGAAAGACAAGCACAGACCTTTGAAGGAATTTATTGGATTATTGTATTGAAAAGAGTACCTCAACTGCATGGAAAAGGCTTCTGGAAGTTGGCCATAAGGCAACACTACCGAGGAAAATAATTTCTAACTCTGACAATGATGGAAAAAAAAGGTTTAGCGTGCGCCAAAAAATACCGATCATGGACTGTTAACGACTGGCAGAAGGTGATTTTTCAGTGATGAAACACATTTATTTGTGCAGGGACACAAATCAAGTGTAGTTAGATAAAATGAAAGTGAAACTCTGCGTGCGACCAGATCATATACAACAGACTGTAAAACACAACAAATGGCACTGGAAGTTTAGTTCCTCTTAAAGGCATGATGAATTCTATCAAATACACAGAAATATTACCCAGTAGGATTGTTCCATTCAAACGGAACATTTTAACATGACTTTGCCTTTGTCACAATTCGAAATTGGTCCAGACTTTTATGCGAGAAAATAAAAGTGCTTGATTGGCCTGTTAATTCACCAGACGTAAATCCCATTGAGAACTTATAGCATATTCTCAATAATCGTTTTGCTAAGATGAATTGTACAACAGAACGCATGATAAACAGTGTTATACAAGTGTGGTTCTACGATGATGAAATCAAGAACATGAGCACTACACTAGGGGAGTCAATGCCAAGACGTGTTCAAGAGGTCATTTCTGCTAAAGGAGAACATACTTCGTACTAATATAGAGATTTATCAGTGTACTTAAGGTATGTAATGACTAAAAGCTAAGGCTTTAGATTTTAAAAAAATGTCCCAATTAATTCGAAGAGTGTAGTAGATGTAATAAAATTCAGGAGGTAAATTCTAATATTAAAGAATTATTGGCTATCAATATGATTTTGAATCGTATTCACCCTTAGTACAGAAGTCAGTTGACTGCACTGTCTCTTATGAATTTGTCATCTTTATTACTGTAGCACAGAGATTAGAGGCTATCCCTAAATATAATAATCATAGATATTTGAAGGTCAATCAGGTTTCCACAGAAAAAAAAAAAAAAAAAAATAGAAAAGTTGTCAAAATGACGGAAATAGTAGACGTAATTTTTCACAGAACCAAACTAATGAAAATCCATATGGTAAAGGTAACCGAAAAAGAAAAAAAATAAGTCACGTAGGAATAAGAGAAAGAATAACAGCAATAATAATTCTGAAAGACTTGAAGAAAATGTATGCCATTGTAATCGTGAGCTACTTTAGGTAGTAAATCAGGTTGATTGTGACAAATATTACATTGGCTTGCCGTCATTGGATTCGAAAGGGTTAATGGGTATTACGCAATATGACCAAGTGTGTTAGAGTGACACCCTTCCTAACACGCCATGAAAATGCAAAAATATTTTATACGGATGCTCATACACGGTGCCATGGAATGACTCCAGGACTATATGGCATTGAGTTACATAGACTCGACATTTATTCGGTTTACAAAATCGCAAGTTATCGATAAGAGACAGCAAAAACTACTGGAACTGACAGGAAAGCGATACGCAATATGCCAACGAAGTTCTGAAAGATAAGCCATTTACGCACTGAAAAACACAAGAACCGACAGCAATACGATAGATACAAAGCGTTATTTTCAAGATAATACGCTTAACGTTGTGACGAAATCCTATTTTCTGATTTAAAAATAAATAAAAACCAGGCTCATAACGTACATAACCACGGAAGAATATACAGGGTGAGCACAGAAAGTCCCAGGTTTCAAATTAATGTAAATTTAATGTGCGAAGGAATATTTTGCTGAAATTTTGAACAGTGATACATAAACTCAAAAAGTTTTTGTATCAATAATTGAAACTCGATGTGCGCACCACCTGTAACGCGGGAAATATCGAGGCGGTAATCTAGCTCCAACCACACGTTTTGAAGCATATCCGGTGTGATGGAGTTGACAGCATCACTGATGCGTTCTTGGACATCGTTCAGAGTTGCGAGTAGTAGAGGTGCATACACTTTGTCCTTCACAAATCCCCACAGAAAGAAGTCACAACCAGTGAGGTCAGGTGATCTTGGAGGCCACTTGCAAAGAACTTGATCATTGACTCCAGAGCGCTCTATCCATCGGTTTGGGAGGTTCTCGTTTAGAAACCTGCGTACAGCACGATGCCAGTGTAGCGGCGCCCCATCTTGTAGAACGAAGTCGTCTATCTCTGCATTACTAAGTTGCGGAATCAACCAGTTACTAGCAATGCTAAGTAACTTTCACCTGTAATTGTTTGTTCGTGAAAGAAGAACGGACCGTGCACCCGACGCTTTGATATTGCACCAAAAACATTGGTTTTCGGTGAGTCACGTTCCACATTTACAGTTGCATGAGGATTCTGGGTTCCCCATATCCTTACATTGTGTCTATTCACCTTTCCACTTAAGTGAAATGTCGCCTCATCGCTGAAAATGATCTTCGTCAGAAAGTTTTCGTCGTCGTCCATGAAATTTTGCAAGGTCTCACAGAACTCACGGCGCTTTACCTTGTCTTGTGGGTATAACTTCTGAACCAACTGCAGTCGGTACGGGTAACACCGCAAACGCTTGCGTAAGATCTTGCTTACCGTTGTTTGTGGCATCTGCAACTCTCTGCTAGCTTTACGTGTAGACTTCTGTGGGCTGTGTACGAAGGCTGCTCTTACGCGCTCCACAGTTTCCTCGGAGACTGGACGTCGCCCTGAATGTTCTTTTCTTTGATCACAAATGCACCCCGTCTCAATAAACGTTCTATGCCACTTCACACTGGATTTGTGTGTGGGTGGATCAGCATTAAATTGTCGTTTGAAATCACGCTGCACTCTCACAAAACTGCTTGTTTTTGTAAATTGTAAAACGCACCAGCTTCGTTGCTGTGGGGTGAACGCCATTTTCGATGTTACTGCCCTCTAGCTGCCCTGGTCAGAACTAGGATTCTGAAAAGAGATGGGAAAATACTTTGAGTTTACTGAGCTCTGTACAAAATTTCATGTAAATATTCAATTAAATGTTAATTATATGGCACTTTAAAATCAGGTACTGTTTCTGTGCTCACGCTGTATGTTCACTACACATGCACTCGTATTATTTATTTCGAAACAAACTTGTACTGTATCGATTGTATATTCAAGATTTTAAAAAGGGGGAGACTCATTCCTTGCCACCAGTTGAAGTACCGTAAGCAATAATTATCAGTATTAAAAAGAAAATTTCATTCAAGCAATTTAGTGTTCTGATACCCTATAAATTATATAGTAGAATTTCTAAATTTGGATTATCGCCCACGCGTTACTTTAAAATCTGGTAGATTAGTTTTCGAGTTTAAGAAGTAATAAAAGGAAACGTAGTATTTCTCTATTCATTCATGTGACTTTTTCTGTGTATGCTCAAAGCTGAATTTGAAGGATAAGTCTTAGAACACACTGGACATTTGTACGGTCGTTCACCCGTATGAGATCTTTGATGAATGACAAGAGTTGTACGTTGAGTAAATCCTTTGCCACAATAACTACATACATGCGGCCTTTCCCCTGTGTGTATTTTCGAATGTTGTGCATGCAATGTGAACGTGCGCGACCGTTTACCACAAACTTCACAAACATAAGGTCTCTCGCCAGTGTGTATTCTTGTATGATCCTTGAGTGAGTCCCTTGACGCGACATTCTTACCACATACATCGCACACAAAAGTTTCTTTACTCACAAAATCACCAGTAAGTAGGGAACTATGTACTTCAAGGTGCGTTTTCAGTCGTTTTTTCTCTGTAAAAGTCTTGCCACATTGATCACAAATATAAATATCACTCCTATGTTTCCTTTTGTGTGTGTGGAAAGTTGAATAGGAAACAAACTGAGCATTGCACACTTCACATTCGTAAACCTTTTCATTTGTATGTTCATTCTCATGAATCTGTAAACTGAATCGTTCATAAAATCCTCTTTCACAAAAACGACAATAATAATTAGGTTGCTGTGAATGTCTCTTTAGGTGAAGTTTTAAATAGTTTTCAGATGCGTAAATCTTTTGACAAAACGGACACACAAAATTTCGGTTCTGTTCGTCATGAATTCGCATATGAGTTTTTAAAGTTTCCGGTACTTTGAATTTTTTGTAACAGATCTCACATTCAAAATTTCTAGTAGTACTATGTACTAATAGGTGTTGTTTTAAATGTCGTTTCTCGTATGTTTTGCCACATATTTCACAATTTACGTAATGCATTCGTCGCTTCTTTTTGGGCTTCTGTTGCAATCCATCTCCTGTTTTGACCACAATATTGAAACCATCTTTGAAATTCTTGAGAACTTGCTCCCTCTGTTGAAAAGAGTCACTGAAATCCGAGTTCAAACTAACGTCACCGGTACTTCCGTCAGTTGAATTAAGAATTCTTGGTGTTTGCTTCTGATGAAATTTAGGCTGCAAGGCTGACTCTGTAATCCTCATTGTCCTACAAATAAACCAGAGGGGCTTTAAATGTCTCGCATATTGCAGTATACATCCAATTTCATTTAACATTTTCAAATTGATTATATATATATATATATATATATATATATATATATATATATATATATATATATATATACACACAAAAAAAAAGTGAAACTACGAATAACAAAATTATCTGACTAGGTAATATACTACATTTTTTTTTCAGTGCAGCCTTCATTAAAACCATCGAATATGTCTTCATGAATACACTAGTTCGGTAATAAATATAGGTTATAGTCACGGAGAAAGATATGAAGAAAGAAAAAAAAAAAACCTGCATAGTAATCTGATTTCGGAAGAATGCTGTGTAAAATATTGATACGATTATACATGACAAAATGACAATATTTTCGTTCGCTTAAACCAACTTTAGAATTAAGGCAAACACTGAACTAATATGATCTCATTAATTGAAAATACACCGTAATTTCAAGACATTATGCATTAAATATTCACCTTGTACCCTAGCTGCATTCATTGTTCCTAGAAAAAACTTTAATGGATTTATCATATTGGAGCTTAATTCACCCGTTGCAAAAAAAACTTTATTATAATCATCGTTTTCATAATTGATACACGACAAAATGTCTTTAGTTGTTTCAATAACTCTAATACAATCAATTCAGCACTCCATTCAGGATTATTCATTGAAAATGTTCCTAGTAAAAGAAGTACAAAATTGTAAGAGTCAATCCTTTCGATCTGAATTACATGTAATACATTGCACGTTACATAATGATTTTTTTTTTTTTAAACGAGAAAATTCAACATACAAGTGACTAAAGCATGGATCAAACGGAAATGAACGGTAATCAATATCCCTAAAAGTGCACTTTTTAAGTCAATATTAGTTAATATTCTTTATTTACAGTTTACTTTATTAAGCTTGTGGACATTATTCAATATTCGTTAAAAATTTGGTCCTTCTTCATGCACCAAATTAGAAAATTGTATGCTGTTAAAGTCAAAACCTTCTTGGAATACCATTGTTGCTATAACAAGTTTGTATCCAGTTCGGTGAAATTTTCAAACGTCGTATTAACCTTTTCGTATAAAATTTCATATTACTATACATATTACCCTATGATAATATTCTTTCTCCTAAACCTTTTGTCTACAATGGTGAAATTTGTGATATTTTGTATAATCTAATGTGTGCAGAATTTGTCAACCATGTATTTCCAGAATTTTAGAATGTTTCCGTATAATAAAAGCCTATTATCATGAATGTGTTAATTTTATTTTGTTAAAATTTTTGGATATAGTATACATGAAGCTGCATCAGTTCCCGAAGGAGCAGGACGCTCATACTTTTAGGGATTATTCATTGAGTATGTACGAACTTACAAAGGGGGTAACAAAGCGACTTTTGTTTACTTATCGACTGATACGAAAATAAAAAAGAACGTACCTGTACTTTATATCTGCATGTGTAGTGCCTTTGTACTTTATCTATGAGTATGTGTGTGTGTGGGGGGGGGGGAATTTAACGCATATTGCATGTCTTGTGCACATGGATACTTCTTACTATTGCACTACGTAGAAAATTTATGGTATCTCATGTAGAAGTGGTAATAGAACACAGAAGAAACGCAGATCAGGGGGTTCTCATGTATACTATTACTCATGTTTTTGGTTATTAAAACTCGGATTCTTGGCTTTTCCAATCTGAGAGTTGTCACGATGGAAAGTATCGATGTCCTGAACGGTATGTTTTGATTTTTGAAGATGTTTAAAAAAGTTCTCAAATAGTTTCTTTCTTTTCCCTAGATTTACTAATATGTTCTACTCCGGTGCTAATATTTCTTTTTGTCATACAATGTACGATTCACTACAAACAAAATACTTGATAATGCCACTTAATGAAAGCTTATCAACAAAACAACTCTTTTACTGACTTAGACTCCTTTTCAAGTTGAGAGGTGGCTCTTGACATATGTTTAAGTTATATTTTCTAGCAAGTTTTACTGACCTAGATGTCAAACAAAACAATAATGGAAACAAAACTAATTTTAAAAAATTTCCGGACTTAATTTTTTAGCTTTTTTTTTCCACCTTTGAAAATGTTATGCGCGTACTCCTGCCACCTTAAAAGGGTATTCTTTCATTAACAGTTAGCTACGCCAGTGTTAGCAATGATATTTAATTCTTCAAGCAAATCTCTATGTGATGTCACTGTGTCACTAATCTATAGCCACTCAAGTACATATCAATCTAAATATTAGCTTTTACCTGCCAGTGATGGGACGATTTTTTGTGTACACAGACATAACTACAAGATTTTTTTTTTTTTTTTATTTTTGATTACAATTTATTCTGGCTCCTATAAAACATATAATCTTAAAAATTAATTAGCAGAATGTTTTTGTTTTCGTTTCACCGTAAACTTATTTCAGGATGAATTCGTTCTGAATTTTCAATAAAATCTGTAATTGTTCTGTTCGACAGACCTTTATCAGTATATACAGTTACCTTCAAGAAGATTATTAGCCTGTTTCAAACTAGACTATTAAAAAAACCTCATTTCCGAAAAATATAACGCCCTGTGCTCTCTTCAAAAAAAAAAACTGCTCACAATCTTTGGACGTATTTATCTAATGAGTTGAGAGTACACTTTGATAACGGTATTATGTAGCATATTTTAATCCGAATTGACAATTTAAGAAGATAACTAAAATCAATTCAAAGTTGGAGAGACTAGGACCCAAGCTTTTGATTACCAACTATGGTAGTATTGGATAGCTATGATACTAAAGGTACAGCCATTCAATCTAAAGACAGTAAAGAGATTGATACACAATCTCTCCCCCCCCAAAAAAAAAAAAAATAAAATAAAATAAAAAACCAAGGATGGTTTAGAATATCTTGATCTCCCAGCTAACAGTATTGAACACGCTGATTACGCTCATTTGAATTAGATGTCAATTTGAAAAATGCAATAGACGTGAAAAATACTACCACCAATCATGGAAGTGTATAAGATAAGGATACATATCTAAATGGTAAAAAAAGATCACAACAGTAAATGTATAGCTTTTACGAGTGCCAAAGATTCTTTGAAAAAAACTCAGTCATGATAAGAGTATACGTAACTCAAATAATTATAATAATGATGTTGATGCATTCCAAGTGAAATCAGTCAATTTTAAAAAATGTTGTAGTTTCACCGTCTTCGATTTTGCTCATGTTTTGGTATGTTATGAGGTATCAAGAGAGGTGTTGATATACAAAGTGGCAGATGCTGATGGTTCACCGTTTCCAAGATACAGGGCACTGAATACGTGAACAATGCCCCAAACACATATATTAAAATATTTGTAGTTTCAGTTTGGAAATGTGAGGAACATGAAACTTTGTACACATAATAATATAGGGGAACACACAAAAAGGTAAGGAACCAGTATCACCAATGTTGCCATCACAATGCACAGCGTGTAATTTCATTAATCTAGGTGGCCAAATATCGTTATCGTCAATAATGTGACTTGAGATCAATTGGTGAACTATCACGTGCACGAAACTCTTCCTAACTAGAATGTGTAGTTTGTTTTCTCTGACCTTCGTATGCCCGACCACAGAGTCCTTTACGTAAGTTCACAAATACGGTGTATATAACAGCTGCAAAACAGCGCCCAGTCAATGTGGTAAAAAGTGCACAGCAAGGAAAGATGAGTTTGTATGTGTGCTAGCCTAAGAGGCGGATATAATACATGAATGTATGAACTTTCCTGCAAGCTAAACAGCGTGCCGAAATTTGTTACATTACTGATTGTGACCTGAGACGGAAAATATAGAAGCGCGGCATCGTTTTGTTTCACTAGTTAGACTTTTATATGTAGACTTTTAAAAGGTATTACTCCTGTCTTCCGCGACGAAACTTTGTAAATATATTTTTCATAGTGTTCTTAAAGGGACACAAAAAATGTTTGCTGCAAACAGAGTGGCAATAACACTGTTTCATTGACAATGTGTGCATTAAATCGTAGAGTTATTTTCGAGTTGTGGAACAAATGTGACGAAAGTGCATGTAATAAAGACATTTGGAAGTACGTAAAAGAACAGTTTAATTTGCAGGAACACAATGAAGATGTGCAGAAACTAGTGAAGAACAGTATTAGCATTCTGTGTGCGAAAATTAGATCCAGATGGAGGAAGTATGGTCGAAGTAGGACGATATTTTTGAAATACAATGACTATGATTAAATGGCGATGCCAGTCTTGATTTAGGAGCACATAAAATAGTGTCATGTTCATTGCAACAGAGTACAGATGATACACCCAGTAGCAACAGTCGTGGACGTCCACAGAAACGTTTTGCAGAATTAAATGGAAGATCTAAGACAAGGAAAGTTAAAACTCTTGGGGAAGAAGGATCACATGAAGAAACGGTGGCTGCAGCACTGAACAATTTACGTGAATCAGGAAAAAACGATGCTGCCAGCATAGTGTGGGAGGTGTCATTGCCTCTCCACAACGCGCAACGAAGCTCAAAAAAAGCATGAAAATTGTTCGTGCAAGGTAAACCTGTTATGTAACCTGATGAAAGATGTACAACTGACCTCCAACCAGTATAAGGAATTACGAGACAATGTAAAGGCGTACAACAGTAACCAGTATCCACCATATTACTTACTGCATGGAAGTAAAGACAACTGCTATCCAGCTAACATTACCGATTCAGATATATTTGCAGCAGTACCTCTCCAAGATCTACTTGATCATACAGTTAAACGTTTGTGTAAAGTTCAACAAGACATTTTGACGAATTTGCCATATCAACGATATAACCTATTGACTAAGTGAGATTGTGATGGTAGTCCCGATCAAAGCCGCTATAAACAAAAATTCGTGGTGGGTGAATTAGCGAGCGACAAATCTTTGTTTCGCATTTCTCTTGTGCCACTCAAGCTTGTTGCTATTGGAAACGAATAAAACGTAGTAGTTTGGCAGGATCCTAGGCCTTCATCAGTCCGCTAGCAGAATTCATTCCAGAACATTGCAACTGCCATGTTTGTTTTATTGTATAGTGCTAATTTGAATGTGTTGAGTAGTGTGTAAGTCAACATCATTGCAACTGTTGATTTGTGTTCTTTTGCAGAAATGTGGTAGTCCTACCAGTATCATGCAGTGTTCTGTTGGACTTGTAACTGAAGACAATTCTGACAAAAGGTCATACAGCTCGTCTGTACCCACACAAGCAATCACTGCTACATGTCGCATCGTCCGATAAATGTTGATCATGTTTGATATGTCTTGTTACCAAGTCCTTTGGCATATCATGTATGAATAACCCTTTATGACATGTGCATATTGATTTACTAGGAATTAGTTTTATTTCTTGGACACTATGTTTCTTCCCAAATTCAACAGTGATTTTCTTCAGGTTTCTTTCCTAATGCCTCCTTATGAACACGTGTGAAATCACAGCAGGTTCGTCCATACAAATGGTGGTATTTTGCAAGACACATCTTCTTGTGGTGTTCACACACAGTAGTAATATCTGCAGACATTCTTATCTTCAGTAGTTGCTACCGTACAATAATGTTTGACTTACACACCATTCAACACATTCAATCTAGCACGATACAATAAAACAAACATGGCAGATGCAATGTTCTGGAATAAATTCTGTTACCAGGCAGGGTTCCGAAACTGAGACTTGATTTTTTCCACTGACATGCTTTCCTTTTATATGAGATTGTAAGCATTAATTTTGGATGTCAACCACCTATTGATAAGGTAATATGTATTTTATAATGAACATATGAGTTGTAATCATAGACATCTACATATTGCATGCACTATTCGAATATGTTTTTCGCTATCTGAACATAGCCATATTGCACCTTTGATAACTCGGACAATACTGTGAACCACCAAATCATATTTTTTGTGCAAGGAGACATACAACGGGAGGTTATTTTCCCACATGCTGAACAATTTTCTTCCAGGCGACCTCCCAAATACGACCGATATTGACAACATTGAGTTACAATACATCCATACACAGGCAGGGGCAACATACCACTCGCTGAAATATACACCAATGTTCTGAGGAAGGTCCAAGGTTGTCAGTCACAAAATAAAGGTTAGTGGTTCTTTCCCCTTCTACTCCAAAAAGGTTATCAAACTTGGGTCATTTTTGCGTTAATGACCTTTATCTTTGATCCGCCATTGTGATGGTAACATTGGTTTCTTACTTTTTTGTGTGTTCCCCTGTACTACTATGTGTACTGTGACAAAGTTTCATGTGCCTCACACTCACCAAACTGTAACTACAAATATTTTAATATATACATGTTTGAAGCACTGTTCACGTGTTCAGTGCCCTGTATCTTGGATGGAAATGGTGAACCATCAGCATCTGCCACTTTGTATTTCAACACCTCTCTTGATGCCTCATAACATAGCAAAACATGAGCAAAATTGAAGATGGTCCCACTACATCCATGTGCTGATTTCGCTTGGAATGCGCCTGTTATAATAATAGTAATAACAGACAATGAGCTACAGTGGTTAAATCCACATAATTCAAGACAGCCTTCAAATTATGAACTATACAGTAATTTTTTGAATCTTACTAATCTATAATTGCCTAAGAAGTTCCAGATATTTTCAGATTTGATTATAAATTTAGTTTCCCTAACAAATACATACGACTCCCAGAGTTTATCTCTGTGATGGAAAAAACTGCACTATATATTCACATGATGCGGAAGAGTTGGAAAAATTTAAACTAGAATGCAAATGTGTTATAGATAATTAGATACGTAATTATATAGCAGGGTGTCTACTAAAATTCCAAAATGAAATTTCGTGACTTTTTCGTGACCTTTTCTTTACCAAATCATAAAATTTCCTAACATTTTCAAGAGCGAATTTGCGTGCGAATTGGGCCGAATTTTCATCCATGGATAGAAACGTGCTTTGCTTGCGATTTGGTAGCGTCTAAAGCTGACCACAGACATTTTTGGTGGTGAATTTTGACGTTTCACAGAACAAAATTTTCCAATATGTACTTACATTTGTACAGTTTAAAAAAAATCGTGACTCAAAAGCTAAATTTCGTGACTTTTTCGTGACATTCGTGACCGATAGACACCCTGTATAAGAAACAACCATGGAGCTAAAACAGGTCACCTAATTAGGGAATTTAAAAAATGGTTACAAGAAAATAATAGTTGGTGCATTAAACCGGATAAAAAGAATAAATTTAAAATTAGAAAAGAGCTCACCTAACTGTATTCAGCAGAAGACTATCCAATATTTCGGATACATGTACGAGAAACATAGAGGCTTAATACATGTTATGCAAAAGGTTCTTCATATGCTCCTTCTTCTATCAATATCACTTTAACTCTATAAGTTTTTGTAACTTACTTTTCGAAGTGACGTCGGTTAAATATACTAAGTTTTACGTGGGGACAAAACACGATTACATTATTGCCCCATTAAATTCAAATCTAGGTAAGTGCACTTACAATCAAATTACCCGTTCCAAATAAATTCATTTCCATTCCAGAAGATGAGAAAATTCTTCCAGGCGATAATCTTGATGTATCTTCGGCTTTATACAAAAACCAAGTGAAACCCTTCGAGAGGATCTCTGTTGTCAAATCAAAGTTATAGTGTTTGTTTCATTCTCAAAAATGAACGAAACTTATAAACGGACACTTCGGTATAGTACAGAAAATACGAAGTGGAAAATTCTTGCTAATGTATACAGCAAAGTAATAAAGATATACGGTACAATAGCAACAGTTCAAGGTTTGTTAATGAGATTGATAATAATAGTGTTTCATTCCCTATCCAAAATCCTTTTTTAAGTTTTTTTAAAAGGATACTTCATCCTAATGTAATAAGCCTAAAAAACGTTTCTATCAATCGTAGATGTCGCACAACGTAAAACTTTATTCTGCAAATAATGTTTGGTCCTTTGAAAATGTTTGGACAACTCCGAAATAGCTTCTTTATCATTTCGTGACTCCCTAAGATTTTCCTTTAGTCTGATGTTGATATTCCTTTTGGTCATCCCAATGTAAGTGTCTAGGCACGAACAGAATACCTCGAAACTACCGCTAAGGGAACATTTATCAATGAAATAAATTTTCAGCTAGCTCAAAGACCTTTCCAAATTTTTAGGTAATTTTAAGCTAACTTTTATGTTATACTTCATTGCAATTTTTCTTAATCTACACGACAAGCTAGGAAATAAGGGGAATGAAACCCATATATTTACCTGTTTGTCCTGTATTTTAGTTTCACCAATTTTTGAATTTTATATAATATTGGATTCCCTTTGTTGCCAACTTTCCATAAGGGCTTAACCCATCCCTAAGACCTAATGAGTTCTGTATTCAATTTCGTCGTTTACTGAAATGTCCATTTATAAGTTTAGTCCATTTTTGACAATAAAAAAATCACTCACTTCAACTTTGAAATGGTAACAGTAATCTTCGCATGGGCTCCATACTGGTTTTGGGTATAAGAGTGAAGATACATCAAGATCATCGAGTGGAACAATTTTCTAATGTATATAGAATAGATATTAACTTATTAAAACAGGTAATTTGATTGTAAGTGCACTTGCAGAAATTTGAATTTAATGGGGCAATAATATAATCGTGTGTTGTCCCCACGTAAAATTTAGTACATTAAACCGACGTCAGTTCGAAAAATACGAGCTTCCATGTTGCTAAGCGGCTAGCATACGCGCCTTTGGCGTAGAAAACCCGGGTTCGATTCCTGGCGGGAGCTCATATGGGTCGGATCTCACGTTAAGCTGTAGGTCTATGTTTCATGTAGCCTCGCTGCTAAAGAGTCGCTACACTGAAAATCAAATCAACTTCGAAAAATACGTTACAAAAATTTAAAGGTCCAATGGTATCGATAGAAGAAGAAGCATGTGAAGAACCTTTAGTACAACATGCGTTAAGCCTCTATGTTCCTCGTAAAAGGATACTCGTATAGTATCCGAAAAATTGGAAAGTCTTTGCTGTTAACAGAAATACAATTAGCTGAGTTCTTTACTAATTTTGAAATATATATATATTTCATAAGTTCTATTAGTAGGAATAAATTATAAATTTACTTAATGAGTAAAGGAATAAATTATTAGTCAAACTGAATTATCAGGATTACAAGATAGATAATGCAGATCTCTTACTAACTCTATGGACTATGGAACCCGAAGGTTTAATACTGCGTTCACAAAAAAGCTCTCTGTTGGCATCTGTCCTTAACCAACTGAATCCAGTTTCTACTTTGTATTCCTATTTCTGGGAGATTCATATTAATGTTATTCTCCCATCTGTGCCTGGGTCTTCCTAACGGTCGTTTTCAGATTGGTTCTTCGTTATGAAGTTTCCAGCATTCGTCATTCCCGTTTCTCTTAGATCCAAATATTCGTCTCAGGATTTTATTCTCAAATGCTTTGTCTGCGTTCTTCCCTCGGAGTAAGCGGCCATGTTTCGCAACCATAGAGTACAATAGGCATGATTATAGTTTTATATATTTTACGCTTCAAATTCCTCAACAAAATTCGCGACGAAAAAAAAAAAACTTTCAATCGACATTTAATTTCTTCCTAGAGATGATTTTAATCTGTTAATATTGATCCAAGATATTGGAAAGTATCAACTTTGACGACAATATGATCTGATATTTTGATGCATCCATAATTTGCAGTATTACGATCCCAGCAAATTTCCATGTATTTAGTTTTCTCTGCATTTACTTCTAAACCTATGTCTCTACAAGCGTTTAATACGACCTCTGCATACCTTTCTACTGTTCTACGTCATCCCCTATCAGATTTACATTATATCCTTTCGTTGCGGTTTTAATTTCAAATTAGATTATTCTTAATATCAACTATAAAGGGAAGATCTCTAGCCACATAGAACAAACTAATAAGCTGGTGTTTTGTTCCTTATTTCCAGAAAGCAGCGTATTTCGTCTTTCAAACCCTTTCGAGCCTCGTGAAACAGAAAACAACGTGCACTTCTGAGTAATAGGAAAGCCCGGAATATATGCTTTCTAATTCTTCCAGGAAAGCAGAAAATTGTCGCTGGTTTAAACCATGACATCTTACGATATATATTTTCTCGGGGTGAACCGAGGGCTGCACAAAAATTGGTCAAGAGCCGCATGCAGCTCGTGCTTGATTTGAGGGAATAGAAGATGTACCTCGAACAATTTATTTTACATTGGTAGTGTTTCCTATCAGTAATTACACTGGTATTTTTCGCAATCTTGTTTCTCAATACCTCTCCTTTGTCGAAATATGAAAAACACAAGTTTACATCAGATTAAGCATTGCATTACCTTCTTAGTTACAAGTTAAAAAATAAATAAATAAATAAATAAATAAATAAAACTTCATGACAGTTTTTTTTAGTGTGTTTTAACTATTAATCTTTTCCTATTTTCAAACTATTGCAGAAGAGTATCCAAACCGCTGTTAGGATAATTCAAATTAGTTCGAAGATATATATATATATAAAAAAAAAAAAAAAAAAAATTAAATGATCATTAATAAAGACAGAAATGGCTTCCGCAGAAAAGATGACATTTGGCTTTTTTTTTCTAGCTTTCTTGTCACATGGTGGCCGCCTCTTCTTTTCTGACATTTGGAACGCTGACGTAAGTTTAAAGTGGAATCCGAACCACCGTAATTTCAAAGCTCTCGTTGGAATAGCCATTAGACCAACAGGAGGTCTCCTTGGTTGCTTAGAATTAGCGCAAAAGAATACTACAGTGAGTGGTGATCGACTTCCCCCTTCGTTTTGTCTACAACACACGGTTTCTAATGGACGCCAGCTTTTCTCAACCACATAATACAAGGTAACCACAAAAGTTCGTGCCGTTTTTGACAGTCCATTAATCATAAGTTCATAGAGAGGAAACGAAATGACACACATGACTGCCATGCGATCAGAAGTAAGAGCAAAGATATGCCAAAGATGCCTCACGGTTGAGGTCGAGGATTAAGTCGCGGTCGCTACCTCGGTGTTCAGGTCGCGATGGATGAAGGGCGCACATACCGAAGAGGTCGCATCCTCGCTGTAAGTTCTGTTTGAGGAGAAACACACGGCCGCAACTATGGCACTTATAAAGAATAATATTCTAGGTATTTAATATTATTTTTCGCCTAAAATTCCACTATTTCAAGTCGATATCGAAAAATTAATTTAATGTAAAATCTAGTGCCATGCATTAAAAATATAATATGCATCTTGATAGAAATGAATCTACAAACAGGCCCTCGCAGGTTTCCTTCCCTCTTCTCTGGCAGTCTTGTTCTGTGCTTCGTTCAAGAAGCTTCAGCGCTTTGCAAAACGTCTTTAAAGCGTCGTGAAGTAAATTAGAGCAGTGGTTCACAACTTTGTTCGCGTCACGTTCCCCTCGTAAACTCTGTATTCTTCACCCCACTCCTTCCTGCTCGTTGGACGTGCGTGCTTTTAGTTTGACCCTTTCTGCGATTTCAGATACAGTATTGCATTCTCTAATTTTCAATAATAATAATAATAATAATAATAATAATAATAATAATAATAATAATAATATTCTCACAATTTCTATTTATTTCCATCAAGACTTCTGCATAAGTGTATATCATGTAGCTCATATTTTTTAAAACTTTCTTTTTCTTTTCTTTCGTTAATGAAACCACAGTTTTTAACAATTACTTTGTGCTTGTACTGTATTTAATTTAACGACACTTTGTTACAACATACGAGGCCGCGGTGGCTCAGTGGTAGAGCGTTCACCTCTGCTGCGTGGCGTCCCTGGTTCGATTCCAGCGAGAAGTGGGCTTTGTAGTGGACAAACACAGTGTGCAAGAGTTTTCTAAGGGTTCTCCCATTTACTCCCACTTCTTTTCATTCCAACTTTTCACTCATTTGTTATCACCACCGTCTCCCTTAGTTTCGGTGCATTATTGTGGGACGTTAAACTGGATATTTCATTTCCTTGTTACAACATTCGTAGTATCTGTAACTGCGACTGTAGGTTATTCTGTCGGTATCTTGAATCCAATTTTTTGGTCTTCACAACTTATCAGCTGGGCGTGCCCCCTGAGAGGAGTGTGATAAATTTAAGGAGATATGTGTAAGGAAATTATTTACATTAACATAATTACAAACCCGAACAACATAATTTTTATTTAAACTGTAATTTATACCAATAATATAACTAAGTAACATTTCTCTTATCAAACTTACGAAATGGGTGTGGATGTCGAATTTCATGTTTGCTCTGGGTGACACAAGTCCCAGTTATGGGCCTGAAAGCAGCTGTGACGCGTGCGAAATTATTCCGAACGTGATTCCTTGTTCAGTTTATTTTGTATACTCAAGTGTAGATAAAACCGTGGACTCCAGTGACAATGAAGGTAATGATTCTATCTCTACAATTATAAAATGGTAGTTACTTTCAATATTCAGAACAGCGTTATAGTGTTCATCCTATTAATAAGAGGAGTTGCGTGAATACTATTTATTCCTGGAACTGAAACAGCATCCATAATTTCATGAATATAAGAGAATGTCTATTGAAACTTTCGACTACATTTTTAATTAAATCAAGTAAAACAGAAAAAGACAACTACAATATTTACTACACGAACCCATTCCTCAGCGCTTCGTTACCTTTGGGAAACCAATGAGAACACTAGCCACAGCGATGCTTTCACTCAACATCGATGTAAAAATATACTCGGTTCTTCATCATCGTGGCCTCTAATTCATCATCGCGGTCAACCTCTAGGTAGATGTAGTGTGCATCTCCGGCAGGCGCTTACCCATATGAATCCATATGTTTGTGCCATCATCAAGGCAGCGGCCGCGACTTAAATCTCGACCTCGACGTATCTTTGGTATGTCCTTACCCTTAGTCTGACCACCAACCTTCAGTAATGCAGGCACGTCGCGCACACACAGCAGTCATAGTTTGTCCAATTCGAAGAGAAATGGAGGTATCGAAGCAGATTGTTCGCGTATATTTGTTGTATGACTTTCAAGTGGGCCTGCCAGCTGCCGCATCAAGTAGGCATTTGAAAAGAATGCCGCAAAGGATGCACCACCAGACAGTGGTTCCAGAAATTCTGTTCGGGAGATATGAGCCTTTCGGATGAACTTCGCAGCAGACGACCACATGTGTTGGGTGTCGAGGAGGACAGTAGTCTAATGTATGATGAACTTGCAGAAAAGTTTCATGTCTCCGCTGAGAGAGTCAGTCTGCACCTCCATGGGATAGGGAAGTCATATACGCTAAGCAAGTGGGTATTATCAGCAGCCAACAAGGAATAACAAGTGACAGCCTCTTTGTCCTTTTAATCGCTTGCTCACTGGTGACGAAATGTGGGTCTCCTATAACACTCCCAAGCGTACCAGACATTGGTTGTCACACCTTAAGATCACCTCCGCATCCACGAAACGTTATGCTCTTTGTATAGTGGAATCGTCGGAACGTGGTGCATTACGAACTCTTTCCACCTGATCGGACCATAACTGCTGACCTCTCCTTTCAGCAGTTGCAAGGGATGTACTGTGCACTGCAACAAGAGTCGGTGTTGGTGAATCGCAGACAATGCCAAGCTACATGTGGCAAAGAGGAACCGGGAGACTATTCGGCAACCTGGCTGGAGACACTGTATCGTACAGCATGTTCATCGGACCTTGCGCCAACATATTACTACCTGTTTCCATTTCCTCGACAACCCCTTCATGGGAGATCCTTTCTCAAATGCAGAAGACCTGAGGGACGCCTTCATGGACTTCTGTGCATTCACGTCCGCCGAGTTTTATCACCGAGGTATCGTTCAGCTGCAAGAACGTTGGCAAAAGATGTTGGATGCTGATGGAGATTATTTCGAAACCTAAAAGTACTATCACCCACTGCATTGCTCTTTGTTTGTCACTGCCCTAGAACGACAAGGATGTTTTTGATTACCTTGTAGTCAGTGTCGAAAAGTGATAAAGCCATGAGTAGTCCGTGTGTTTTCTGAACATGAGATTTTTTTTTTTTTTTTTTTTGTTCTTTTTACTGTATATCCAAGTTTATAGAGCTCTTCTCTAATAGAATCAACTGGGTATCATTCAGTGCAGAAGATTCTGTTAGAAGTATTGAGTCGTGATGTAAATTAATTTCAGAGAAAGATTCGAAGCTTTCCTTTTCATTTTGTTATTATGTCAGTTCTCTCCCGCTACTATAATACCAATCGTATTTAAAATTTCAAGCAAATATAGGCTATTACGTGCATCTTCTGGCATCTTCACATTTTTAGTATTATTTGGTATATATTTATGACTAAATTGCACATAAATTCTAACTCTTATTGCTACTACCTAATGTAACAAAATCAGTGCAAAATAACTCAATTAGGTGTTACGATTTAGTAAATATTTAACCCTAGGAATTATCTTTAAAAATCTTTCAACATAGGGTTGGCAAAAACCATGGTTTTTATTGAAAAAAAAAACAAAAAAACAGTTTTTTTTTGTTTAAACCCGTTTTTTTTAATTGCTCTATGTATTTATATTAGGTATGGGCAGAAATAAGTTTGTTTCGCCTTGGTGTTATTATGCAGCAACGGGGTTGTGCTGGAAGGAGTCACATAAGCTTAAAGCGGAATCCAAACCGAGAGAAATTGTTCTGCATTTGGACTTGAAACAATTGGCCACAAATGCGATGAGTCTGCCGACTCACTCACGAAGGACTCCTGATAAAAATACGTTGCACTGATCTTGACATACCTGTTAATATAATTGTCAAGAGTCACTTCAAAAGGACAAAAAGATAAATAGTTTCACAAATGAAACCATTGTACAGAATTAATCGGGAAACTCCCGCCTTAGCCATTGGGGAAATCCTGTTATTACTTTAAGTGTAAAGCAATAACGCAAAAATCCCGTTATTGCTTGGCATGTAAAATGTTATGGCCAAGTGGTACTGAACGTATCATGATCAGTACGCTAAAATTGAGGTATTAAATTACAAATTTAGTTATGTAGATATCATTCAATTAAACTAAAACTGAAAGTCCAATCCGAGCTAATGTTGGAAGCTACATAGGCAGTCGATAAATTTTGCCAATTTCTATCAATATATTTAAGCAACCTTGGCTTCTTTATAAAACAACAGGCATTCAGGCAAGCAGAAATATACAATTTGGTTTCCTTCCGTATTTTTAGGCTTAACATCCTTATGTTATACCTAGCTTATTAAGCGGAAGACTTTCGCTTAAAAGTGACATTCGAACCGCTATTTGGTTTACACTTGAAAGGAGGGTTGTGGTTCGAACCCTTCTTTCGAGAATTGAATATGGGAGCCTTAATTAAAAGGCGAAACGGAGATAAAACTAATGCAGATGGTTTGATATGTGGAAACGTCACCATGCAGTTCATACGATTTAAAGCTTTTTTTTTTTTTTTTTGTTTTTGTTTAAACCCACCAACCGTGAACAACAGTGAATTCTGAATTTTGGCTAAGTTTCTGATCCAAAGAGCCATTTTCTTCCCAAATTGCACATTATGTCTTCAAAGTGTGATACATAATACACAGATAAACACAAAGACTGCCATTACTACTAACATTATATTTAAATCTACTACTAATAACACTGAATGTAATAATTTAGCCGAGAACGAAATTTAAGAAAATACACTTACACACTCGAATACGGCCCTTCACGTTTATCATTTTCATCTGCAGATGGTGTTGGCTGTTCATTATTTACTTCATCCTCAAGCAGAGTCGATGTATCAACATCTTGGAAACTACAGTCTTCATTGATATTACTTAATTCTTCCTTTATTATAATTTCTGGGCTTAGTAGTTCCTGTTTAACTTCAACAGCTATCTCTGGATATAGCTCGCTGCTTACATTTTGCTTCTGTTGAATATCAGTTGCCAATCTAAGGATTGCTTTATCTGTTTTGTGATAGTCGTCGGTTGCCTGTAATCATTAGACACATTAGTTTAATATCTCTTTCAATTCTTTGTTATATAAAAATATAAAATTACGCTTGAATGTTTTAGGTCATTACAGTATTCCTTCCGATACATTTTTGATTAACCCTTAGAATACCAAGCCTAAAATGTTACGTAAAGTACAGTGAAACCTGTCAACTTGGCCTAGGTCGTCTTGAACCTGCATTTTCCCGTAAGACATTCGTTACTTACTACTCTATAAGTTGGCCACCTGTCTATCTTGGAAGTTGGCCACACTGAAGCAATGTTTATCCTATGATGATAATGATAAATTTACCTGCGCATCTTGGCCACGAAAAATACAGTTTTGTTATTTTTCTTAACTCTTTCGAATTGCCATATGAGAGGCAGATGTTCTGTATTTGTGACTGGACACAAAGAAGCATAGATTCGCACGATTTGTTCTTGGAGGTCAATGGCCAGAAGACTACCCTGATAAAGGGGTGGTGAAGAAAGATGTGAATAAGAAAAAGCACGTACAGGAATTCAGGAAATGGTTCTACGTATTTGTTTACCCTGTCTGTTTTGGTAAAACCATTAGCTATATCGGCTTCTTTCATCAGTGGGAAGCTTTAGTAATTCCGGAAAATTCTCAAGGTTAAAGCTCAATTGTCATTTATTGGCACCTGACTGCATATCAAAAGGTAGCGGAGGTTTTGAGATATAAATTTCCTCAAGATTTTCTCAAAACATCTTTTGCTGCGAGGGAAACACTTCTAGCTCATTAACAAGAGGTAGTTAACTACAATATAGAATGTGCATATCTGCCAAAAAGAATAAAGCAAATATGTCTAAAATGAACCACCATTCAGCAACAACTGGAAAGAAGTCATATAAATTGCATATGAATTTCTCAATTTATAACTTAGCTTTTCTTGTTTTCAATCTGAATAACTCAGTGTGCTATAATATCAATTTCAATAAACTGCGTACATACACTTCTATTTCATAGTTGTTTGTGTTACTGTTTTCAATCCAAATAATCCAATGTACTAGACTAGTTTTCAGGAAGAGAAAGGTATGCATATATATTAAACATACCATGAGGAGCGCCGATCCTGGGGGGACCGAAGGGCCCCGGGCTCCCCAAAGCTCATGTGGTTCCTATTTTATTTATGAGTATACAATATTTGGTATAATTTGAGTGCAATTTGTCTTAAAATCTTCATCTATATACATTCTGCATCTAAATGCCCCCAAAATTTACAGAGAAATCGGCGCTCTTGCATACTATAGTAATATTTTCTAGTACTGTATATTTTTATGATTACTCTATATACATTATTTATAAGTAGATGTCGTGCCACTGTTTATTAAAATTTTACAATCAAGTAATACTAGAAATCCTATTCTAAAAATACACAAATCACACTTATTTTCTGTAAGTTGGCCACCTGTCTAAGTTGGCCACTTTTCGATGGAACCGATGGTGGCCAACATAGACAAGTTTCACTGTACTAAGCTTGGGTCATTTTGACCCAGGCGTGTTTTTTGATAAAAAATATAAAAACTGATTCAGGAGTTAAAATTTTAACGTACAATAAAAAGGGCAATGTACCTGATCGTTTTTTATATTACAGTAAATTTTATACACTGTATACACTATCAGTGGCGGCTCGTGACACTTTCAAACAATACCTGAATTATAGTACTGTAACATTAGAAATTTATAAAAAGAAATACGCTGTTTTTGTTAGGAGTAATTCCTTTCAGACATGGTATTTTGATTACACCTGACAGTCCTTGTAGAGCGGTTCGCTGGTGCAGTGTGCTTTGCATACAAACTTGTGGCAGATTGCACACTTTTGACGGGTGAAGAATCACGTGGCTTGCTAGAAATAAAACCAGATATTATAGGCAATTGAACAACAATGTAGAAATTACTTAGAATGATAAGTACAGCGGTAAGTGTGGAGGGAGAAAGGGTGCGAAGAAAGAATTTGCTAAAAGAGAAATTTCTATTACTCTCACCCCAATCAAAGCTCGGTAGAACGAGGAAGGGATAATAAGCATACCGGCATACTACTACTACCACTACTATTACAACTACTACAAATAATAATAATAATAATAATAATAATAATAATAATAATAATAATAATAATAATAATAATAATAATAATAAATGTTATTTTTGTGTGCCGTGCCGCGGATTTGACCCAACTACACTTTCTGCCATATTTTTGGGTATTTTATGTTTATTTTATATATGAATTCTACTTAAATGGTTTCCAAAAGTAAAAATGGTTGCTAATGGAGGAATACCTAAAATGTTAGCCCACTACTGCTCTTTGAAATTATAGCATTTCTTTGTAAAAGATCATTTGGGTCAAATTGACCCAGTCTTGGTACTCGAAGGGTTAATACATACACATTGATGATTTGATGTAATTAGAAAGAGTAATATTATACGACTCATATACGAGAGTTGTTACATAATTTCTAAGTCTAACCAAGAAATATTATAACTAGACACGTAAGGCGCGCTATACATTACGAGATCAATCCTAGGAAATATCTTAGGATTTATCTTCGGAAAAATGTTATGACATATCTTGTAGGAAATCTTACCCTTGTGTGCCATACACGTGAAGATTTTTCCTGTCTGACCGAATGACGTATATCAACATTGTGAAATAGTTCTATTTAATAAAAGTATAAAGTTGAAGAATTACTATGCTAACCACACTGCACATCCCACTGATATTAATATCAGGCGCTATATTGTTAAATTGGATACCTCTAAAAAAAAAAAAAGCATAAGTCAGAAGGGTGCTGGTATACTTTTGGCGCACCACATTTTAGAAGATTTACAAGTAAAATTTAATACTTTGCATGAAAAGACATATTTATAAGGAACAAATTTTTTGGAAGCAACATAATTAAATACAAAGTAATACACCTGTATTTTATTTTTACAACTGTAGGGTTACTAGTGTAAAATCATTATAAATGTTTTAACGACGGTTAAAATAGGTGAGACAATGTTTAACAGAAAGGGTCCAGCTATTTTTTCTAAGAAATGCTACAATTTCGGTATTTTATATTCACATTAGTTTAGTTTAGGTTGGTTCAGGTTAGTTACGGTTATGTTACGTTAGATTATATTAGTATATGGGTCCAACACAATTTTCAAAAAGTGATAGAATTTCGCTTACTTCTATTAATATTAGGTTAGTTTAAGCTAGTTAACTTCATTAGGTTAGATTTAGTTAGGTTGTGTTAGGTCTAAGTACTTGCATCTTCCATTTCTCCTGTAAATTTTGTATGTTCTGCTTACTTCTGGACCCCTTCCGCGAAACTTTTACGTAAGTGAGTGCATATGAAAGTTGACCGGTGATACTATTTTCCACCACCGGTGTATTTCTGCATAGTTTACAGAAGCTATAATTTATGTTTACGAGTGGAGCGCTACTACCACGATACCATGACAAGTGCTATTCAAACTCTTATCATTGCCAAAACCCACTCGTTTTCACTACATCAACTGACGCGCCTGCTTCCTTCGCTCGCACCCCCTCACTGACGCTCGGAACCCCGCTTAACCCTGCTCTGGCTCGGTTAAATAGCATTCGTACTTTCTAGAAACAACCTAGCACAACTTGGTTTGCGTTTTTTGCACTATAGTTTTTATACTATATATATATCTTGACCCCGTATTTGTACGCAAATCGTAAAAGAATTGTAGTTTATCAACAATTGCTTTTGTTGGTTCCCTTCAGGGATTTTATCTATGCTATGTAAGATATTTTCATGTCGGTCAACGCAAATCATTTAGGAAATAGTGACAAATTATAATTTTTCAACAATTATTTCGAGTGGTACATCTAAAGTA
Source organism: Thermobia domestica (assembly GCF_964235325.1). Taxonomy (NCBI): domain Eukaryota; kingdom Metazoa; phylum Arthropoda; class Insecta; order Zygentoma; family Lepismatidae; genus Thermobia; species Thermobia domestica. The sequence continues at coordinate 233,060,329 of NC_137463.1, forward strand.
AACCTGCACGATCAGAAGATACCTCATCATTTGTGTTTTCATTTGTTTTGTTTTCACTTTCTCTCACCTGATGTCGCTTAAATCGAAATCTTACGAATTTTCTTTCCGAAATAGAGCGTGCTCTAAACAAGAGAAATCTCATAGGATCGTTCAGAACACAGGAAATGACATAGAATCTGTTGCCATACACGTTGAGATTTTGACTCTAGGATAAATCGTAAGAGATTTCCTAGGATCTATCTTATAGTGTATAGCCGGCCTTATAATTGTAGTCCGTATTTACTGAAACTTCCTATGATGTCATACCAAATTTGGTATTAATATCAACTTCTTTCTTGTGTTACAGGTCCAGAAAGAAGAGTGAGCAAAGAGTGTCCAAATGGGAAATTGAATGCGAGAAGAAATGTTTAAAGGTGCAGGAGATCCACGCAGACACAGTTGATACTTTAGGTAATAGTGCCCCTTCATATGTAACAGCGAAGAAATGACCAGCCGAATTTAAGAGGAAAAGAACTTCCATTGAAAATGACATTCGATCAGAGAGGCCTGAGGAAGCACTAACTCACGAGAACATTGAGAAAACGCATTAAATCATGAATGATCCTCGAATGACCATCAGGCAGATTGCTGAAGCAGTGGATTTATCTACTGCAAGCGTTGACTGTATTATCACCCAGCTTCTGGGAATAAGCAAGGCAGTGGCGAGGCTTGAAGGGAGACAGCGTCTACCCTTTAGAATTTTATATATATTAAGCCTAAATTACTAACTTAAAATTTTGTAATTTAAAGATTCTGAACTTAAAATTTTGTAATTTAAAGATTCTGAACTTAAAATTTTGTAATTTAAAGATTCTGAACTTAAAATTTCCTATTATTTATTCTGAGCTTTTTTTTTTTTCTTTTTAATGCTTCCATATGAAAGACAGAAAGCAAAGCGTCTCGCGAAACCTTGAACATTAGTATATATATATTGTCTCTATGTGTCTTAAACATCAGAATAAAAAAAGACCTCCCTAGTTGAGATATATTGGCAATTTTATCACTTTTATGTTTTTCGCGAGAGTGACAAGTACTTTTACATGTCCCGGTAAACGCCCCTCTCCCTGAGACCCCCTGGTTCGAATTAAAAAAGAATGCTTCGTCTTGGTCTGAGGCCTAGACCAAGGTACCCGTGACTAAATTTTGATAACTCGGTCCACTCGTCTGATCCCCAGGCCGCACACAGGCACAAAGACAGAAAAACATACAAACAAACTCTATTTTATTTATATTAGATTCTTCGCTCAATAATTGTACAGATGAAAGATTTGAAAAATACAAAAATTTGGTCATTGTAGAACTAATAAATTATGGAAAATTTAGTATGTATCAACAAATTCTTTCATACGACAAACTGAATGACTTGATATCCACCTTTCCTAATACTTTTTGCTCAGATCAGCTTAAAAATGAACCTATCAAGTTATGTTCCGATAGTAACGAACACATTTCTCTTTCCGAATACTTTAAATATATTCTCAGTAATGAATTTCAAAGCGTATATAAGGAAACAACAAAACTGCTAAATATGGTATTGAGCATTTCATCAACTTCAGTTTTTTGAAAACATTCAATGAGTACCCTGAAAAGAGTGAAAACTTACTTAACGAACAGCATAACAAATTACGGACACTCTTTTTGAATTACGGACACTTACAATAAAGAACCTGGTGTGGAGGCTTTCTGTTAATATTTTCGCCGAAATGTAGAACAGAGCATGGAGTTCATTTACAAGACGGTGAGGTATTAGGTATTACGTTAGGTATTCTAAGTGTTTTACTTCTATTTTTTTTCTTTATAGCTCATTTCTAAGGTATTTAGACAAGACTATTCCCAAAGAGGGTATGGGGAAGTAATGCTCTCATTTCTAGCAAATGTGGTACCATTCAGAAATCTATACTTCGGAAAAAGAAATACTATACACCAAATTTCAATAATTATAAAATTTTATACTTAAAGGAACAGAGTAAACATAAATTGCAAAGTATATTGAAAACTCAAACATTAATACTATATTTATGAATTATCAGGGATCATCTTACTTGGAATAGTGATTAGTGTATCAGCATCTTTTTATACAGAACGAAATATCAGAACTAAAAATAGAAATAAATAAAAAATAAATACCCCCCATATACTGTATATATATATATATATATATATATATATATATATATATATATGTGTGTGTGTGTGTGTGTGTGTGTATGCGTGTGTGTGTCTACCCAGTTTTTTACAGCACGCTTCGCCACTGGAGCGAAGCTTTCGCGAAATAGGTGCGAAAACTTTTGACACATGATCAAAAGCTCACCAGATGCATAAGGGACAATCTTCATCTCTTCCGGATAAATCCAGATACTTTTCGCATTCGGTTCGTAACAGCAGATGAGACCTGGGTCCATCATTACCAACCAGAGTCCCAACGAAGTTCCAAGCACGGGAAACACACTTCTTTCCCCTTCCGAAGAAGTCCAAGTCAATGCCTCAGCTGGAAAAGTGGTGGATACAGTTTTCTAGAGCTTGGAAGGGATAGTGATGGATTATTTCCCAAAAGGGCAAACAGAGACTCGAGAGTACTATGCAGGTCTTCTACGACAGCTGCGTGATAATATTCGGCACAAGCGTCGTGGAAAAACTGTCAGCAGGTGCGCTTCTTCACCAAGACAATACCCCCTAGCCACAAGTCAGTCAGCAATGACAACATTTCACGATTACAGCTACAGATTGGCCGCCCACCCACCTTATTCTTCTGACTTGGCATCTTCCAACTTTTATCTCTTTCCGAACCTCAAAAAGAAGTTGGCAGGTACTCATTTTGACACTGATAATGACGTCATACATGCCGTACATGAAATTTTACACGCCTTCGACAAATCATTTTTTATTACTGGCATTAACTCACTTGATCATCGATGGGCAAAATATGTTGACCTGTCAGGGGACTATGTTGAAAACGTAATACCATCTATAATGAATATGTTACAAAAGTTTTACAGGATTATTCTGCTGATACCAGAATATTAGTGATCTTATCATTGACGACACGCAAATTAGTGACAATTATAAGTGCATATAGAGAACTTTTAATAAATATAAAGATGAATGTTAATCAAAGGAGCAGAAGGTATTGGAATTAATCTCTTAGAAGCACAGGTAGGATTAGAATCTTTTTTTTTTTTTTTTTTTTAATAACCCTCGTATTCTAAAGCAAAAGCTTCGAGTAGCAATTCCGATATTAGAACTCAGAGTAATAATTAGGTCGTACATAATATTGTTTTACGAAACAGCATGGCTGAAGTATGCAAACGATCCCTGTTTTCTGTTCACCTTTGGTTTCAACTGATTTTTCCAAGGAATAATGTTCTATCAATTCCTCTAGAATAGTTCCATAGGAAGGAGGATCCTACAAAGGGTCCAGTGTAGCAAATCTTTTATGAAGTTACTGATAGAAGTAGCAAAGACTACTGAAATTATTTAATAACCTTCACAAATCTGGAGATACAAGGTAAGAACGACACCATGTGATTCAGATTCTACATTAAGCTGTAGGTCTACGTCTTATATAGTCTCGGTGTTACAAACGACACTAGACTTTAAATTAATCAATGAATCAATTTAGTAGCAATTAGATAAAAGGATTTATTTATTATTGTTATAATTTTTAAATTCATTTATCACATCTCCAGACAGGTTAAATATAGATACATAAAATTAAATTATATTGACAACCATTGGTTCTACAGTCTGCGACAAAACAAAACAATGTATTTTATACACAATTCGTAAATGACGTATACTGTTTTCTTTTGCAGATGGCTGTACTAAAATCTGAAAAACTTCAATACTTAAACATTTTCAGATATAACTGTAATGGATGTCTCTTATTATAGCTGTCATAGGAAAGAAGAATTTCGCCGATTTTTACAATCATTCTTTAAAAATTCAAGTCAGAATCTTGTTAAGTAAACTTGGTCTCAAAAGCCTTAACATTATGATTTAATTTCTTTTAGATGTAAAACTCTTCGGTATGCTCTGAGCATGTCTGTCCCTATTTATATTAACAATGTCATGATTTTGGGAAATATGCCATTTTGTACTTGTAGTAGTTGAAGTGTCCAATAGGTATATCATAAGCTGTTCTTTTAAATTTCTGGACTGTAAGACACTCTGTAAATAGAGGGTGTCTATCAAAATAACCAATCTATTGAGTTGTTTCGTAAGCAATGTCGTTTTCTAACAGCGCAATATGACGGACGAATGACTACATGGAAGTTGTCTTCGTATCGCTGTATAGGCCAAGTCCAAGTACAGCAGTGTGCGGAGTGAGATAATTCCATGGCAAGTTGTGTACCAGGGACGTGCGTTCGAATATGGTAATGCAGATTATACGAGGCGTGTAATGCTGTATAAATTTAATTTAAAATGGTACTTACTCAACCAAAAACACTTTTTTATTTATATCAACTGTGTACGTTTTGGCAAGTGGTTATTGTCACCCTCAGCTCAGGTACTTTCAAAAAATTACTATTTCTTGATGGAAACGTCATCATTTTTCACACTTTTCTGTATCTTTAACTTGAGCACTTCTACTAATATTTTAACTACATTCTCCTTGTACCTTTATAATTTTTCTTCTTTTGCATTAACCCGTATTTTGTAAAACACGGGATTTATAATTAATGAAATCTTCCTTTGAATTCTCACCGTTCTTTCATCTGTGTTTCATTTCACTTCACTAATAACATAAGAAAACTGATGAAATCAAAATTTATCCACAGAACCCTGCTATCACTAAATCTACAAATTTAAAATCGTTGCCCGTACTTCATTGGCTGAGGGAGAAAAAAAGGTCTCAGAAACGTTTTAGTCCAGGATCTGACTATTGTCCTGTAGGAAAGTTTGAGTATGGACAATTTTTCTTCAGAAATGTTTAGTAGGTGTCTTAGTAATTACCTTTTACTACAGTGGACATCTGACACTTGGTACATTTTCCGGGTATAAGGTAATCAAAGATGGTGGTTGCTGAATCACAAAAATGTTCATATTTCGGCTAGTACTTGACTGACTAACACAGCATTTCATTATTTTATATTACGAATGTTTAGTACGCGTCCTAGTAAATACTTTTATTAAGGTAAATATTGGGACATATTTCCCTGGGATGATGTCGTCCAAGATGGCGACTGGTCAAAGACATAACTATTCATATTTCTGGTAATATTTGACTGAAAGTAACACGGAATTTCAATATTTGCTTTCATTAATGCTTACAAAAAAAAAAAAAAAAAAATTCTTGTAAGTAATTCCAACGTAGGTGGACATTCGACAAATTTTCCATGTACGAGTATTACGTCATCAAGATAACAGCTGCTCAGCCACAGAAATCTTAATATCGCTGATAATATTCGGCTAATCAACATTGATTTTTTAAAAGGAGAGTTTACTAGGTGTCTTATAAGGGAGGGTTACGAAGTGGTTCCGCTGAGATCCGAACGAGACAATTGTGTTTGCATTTGATATATTATGACTAGACGAATCCCAAAGTTATACATGCCACCGGGCGGAATGTCGTGAGTTACAACATATTTTGTAATGTAAAAGCTACAAAGCTGGCAGAACAGTTTGAACCGGGTCATTTGTTCGGAAATAGTTGGGTAAATGGAAAGCTCGGCGAACACGTAAAAAAGTTTGCCCCAGGATTCCCCGCAGGATCCCAGACAGGGTCCAACTCAAAATTTTCAAACGGCAAGGGAGGTTAAGTAGCACATCGTTTGAAAGCTGTTGTACAATGAAAGAAAATGGAATACATCTCGACTCTCTACGACAACCCTGTGCAAAATGGCGGCGAGTCAAAATGCAGGGTTTGCCAAAGTGGGCCCAGCCTGGGATTTCTAGCAGATTTTGGACTTTCCTTGGGCAAATGAGATGCTTTTACGTTAAAGTACACAACATTCGACATAATACCTTTATAAAGTTCTGAATGCACTGAATGAATAAAAAAGAACCTTATCAGCTTGAGATAATTATAGAACAAATTAATGTATAGATTATGCTTATAGCCTATTTGAAGTAAAATATGCAATTTTATATTTTAGAAAATACTTTCCGTGAATAGTGTGCTCGCGACTCGGCGAAGCCGAGGGACGTTATACCTCATACGTTTTGACGGGTTTAAGACCATAGGTGCAGATACCAGTAAATATGTAAATACATTAATAAAACTATTAGTATTATTTCTATCTTTGATGGTAGCACAAGCATTCTTCAGCAAAATTTGGTTTTCCAACAACAACAGTTTAATTCAGTTATTTGTTGCTACTCTTCAAATAAGCATTCTGTAGAATCAACACCAGCAATAGTATAAAAATTCTTCTCAAATTTAACAAGCTTAATGCTCGGAGTTCCGAAAACGACGTAACGCTTACTATTTCAAGTGCTGAATTCAAACTTCCGTACTAGTGGTAGTTTTGATGTACAGTAAAGAAAGCTGCACTTTCAAAGAAAAAAAAATACCGTCGCAAAAGAAGTGTTTGGGAAATTCCCGCAACTGAACGCATACAGCATCGGAACTCAATAGTTCAACAATAAAACTGTTTATTTTACGCTGGAAGATATTTAGATTCATTTAAGACATTTTGAAACGTTTATTTCATAAAATATGAATTATATCTTTGTTAATTGTTTTAAATTAGTTTTCTGGAAAGAACCGTCTTGCAACAAGTGCTCGGGAAATTCCTGTAATTGAACGCACAAAGTATCGGAAGTGAACTTCAACAACACATCCATTTATTTTACGTTAGAAAATATTTATGTCGTATAAAACATTTTGAAACATTTATTTTACAAAACATGAATTATATGTTTGTTTTAAATTAATATGTTTGGTATTGATATTTGCCGAACGTCACTGAGGCTCCTGGGATGATTCAATCTACATTTGTTCGTTCGTCTGCCTGTACCACACATACTACTGGGTACCACTTTCGATTTTTTAAGTTTAAACTTTCAGAGTAGAAGCACGAGACACACTAAATTTCCCGTATAGATTTTGGCGGCATACCAACGTAAAACTTCAAAATGGCCGGCATTTTTTTCAAAAAACAGCAGTGAATAGAAAATTGCTGCAAATTGTGATAATGATAATCTTGAAATATATATCACATTTTAACACTTTTACCCCAAACACATTGGAATATTAAAAGAAAATAATAATAATAAAATAAAATAAACCCGAAAAAATCCATATGGACCCAGGTGGGTTGGGCTTTAAAAAAAAATAAAAAAATAAAAAAACGGGTTTTTCCAAACCCTGTCAAAATGTAACCAAAAACTTAATTGAAAAGTCTATGGCCACCCCTATAAATCGGAAACGGTGAGACAAATGTGAAAACAGGAAAAGAACTGTGGCATTATTTACAACGATTTAAGTTAAAACGTCTTGTCCCAAGGCCCCACAGGGTCTGAGTTGGGATCCAACTAAAATGTTTCAAATGGCGAGAGGGGTTAAGTAACACATCGATTGAAAGCTTTTGTTAAATAAAAGAAGATGGAGCAAGTCTCGACTTTCTACGCAACTATGTGCAAAATGGCGTCGGGCCAAAATGTAAACAAAAGCTTAATTAAAACTCTATGGCCACCTTGAATCCAAGATGGCCGCTTAAAACCTGTATCATTCATACCAGTACAAATCTAAATCTCTATTTTTCTCTATTATATATTTAGAAACAATAGGAAGACTAAAGAACAACTGAATTTCGATTCACTTCAACTATTATTTCATTCCGTAACAACACATATATTTTGTTCCTAATGCACGTTCGTCACGGTTCTCTCGATATCATTTACGTGAATATAACGAATATGTGATGAATACACAACTATGTCTTCCTATTCATACTGCTAAACAAAAGTTGAATATCTTCGAGTATTTTTCTAATTTTGTCATACGCAGTTGATACATAAAAAACTTGCTGCACCAGTCAGGTTGGAGGCTCTTCCTAGGTATTATAACGTATTCGTGATGGTTACGTTTGTATGCCATTCGTTGGTTCGATCGCAATATTTCAAACAATACCAACTATACAAAAAACATTCATTTACAAGATTGGCGAGCAGTACCAAACCACGTGTAAATCATCTCAGTGCATCGAGCTGCGTAACCTTTGTTGGTTTGTCACAATATTCCAAGAAATAGCATATTTATATACAAACTCCAGTGGCGTAGGGAAGGGGGGGGCCAGAGGGGCCGGGCCCCCCCCAAAGAGGTCCGACAATGTACTTTGGTACTTTGATATTTGTAATTTTTTATATATTTTTATGTTTATATATTTTTTTGTTTGTAATTTTTCTATGTGTACCTATAACAGCACTTGGGCCCCCCCCCAAACACACATCCTGGCTACGCTACTGACAAACTCATTTTTCACGCTGGCAGCCATATTGGATTATAGATGATCCTCTTCGATATTTTGTGGATATCTGATATTAACCATAAACGTAACTACCATATTTCGCTTCTGCGACAGCAGTGGTTTGAGCTGGACATGCGTTCGATACATAGTGCGGCATTTTGAACTCAAGATATCGCGTTTTTGAACATTTCGCATCCTTTCGTCACCTACTGACCAACATTCAAGCCAAATTTGGTTTTCCTAGCTTCAGCAGTTTGGTATGCCTATCCTTTCGATATAGGTTTTAACTGGCCATTTGGATTCATGGTTGCCATAGATTTTCAATTAAGCTTTTGTGTACATTTTGATCCGCCGCCATTTTGCACAGGGTTGGCGTAGAAGTCGAGACTTGCTCCATTTCTTTCAGTTTACAACAGTTTTCAAACAATGCGATACTTAACTCCCCTTTGCCATTTGAAAATTGAGTTGGACCCCGTCTGGGACCCTGCGGGGGGACCTTGGGGCAAAGTTTTTTTTACCCCGAAAAGTGTGTCCTTGGAAATGATGGAATACGTGTTCGCCGAGTTTTCTATTTACCCAACCATTTCCGAACAAATGACTCGATTCAAACTGTTCTACCAGGTAATTTTTTGTAGCTTTTACATTTAATGTTGTACCTCACGATATCCCGCCCGGTGGCACGTATAACTTTGGGATTTGTCTAGTTATAATATATCAAATGCAAACACAATTGTTTCGTTTGGATCTCAGCGGAGCAACTTCGTGACCCTCCTTGTTAGCAAGGATATAAATGTGGAAAAGCTTTTAACTAACTTCGAAAAAATTATTGAAAGTAGAAGGCAAGTTTCTGAACAATTTTTGTATTGGGATAATTTTCTAAAAAGTCTGTGGGAGTCACACCTAGACATCCTATACGAATTGCAGCCTGTATTTGCCATATTTTATTGTATGATCTATCAGCAATGGTGTTCTTTATATAAAGGTAACCAAGAAAGTTCTTTCGCTTTTTGTGAAGGTCTGTGTTCCATTGACCCTCACACCGTGAGTTAAATGCGAATGGAAATAAGGCAAAGGTCAGTTGTTGGTGTTGGTATATCCAACACACCTGGTTGTGGCAGTTCAGTTACACCGTGAACTTGCGTAAGGACAGAGTGAACACGGGACCTTCACAGAGCGTCATAAGGGTGTGTATGCTGTACAAGTTCAAACTGGGCTCAAACGACGCTGCAGCGGAGCGGAAGATATGCCAGACCTTTCGTGAGGGTGTCGTGACTACGCGGACGCTCGAAGATGCTAAACGTGCCGGAAGATCAATACATATACAAAATTAAGATCTTCAGGCAGCAACCGAGGCGAACAGTGGCCAGACATGTGAAAAACTGGAACTATAATTCAGTGTAAGTGGAGAATTCTTTCGGCAGCATCTCCATCAACTTGGAAAGCACTACAAGTTGGGTCGATAGGTCCCACATGATATGACTCTGACCAGAAGACAACGCGAGCAGACACTTGTGTTTTTTTGCTGTCTCGTCTGAGGAAGGAGCCATTTCTGGACAGCGTGTTGACATGTGATGAGAAGTGGGTCCTATACGAAGTTCCACTGCGCCGTCATCATTGGTTAGCATCCCACGAATCGGTTCCAAAACAGCCGAAACCAGCAGTGCATCAGAAGATCCTCCTGTGTGTTTGGTGGGCTGCTCGCGGCATCGTGCATCGGGAACTGCTACCAGCTGGTCAGAGCTCAATGCAACTATGTACTGTCAGTAGTTGAGCCGTGTTCAAGAAAAACTCAAAACTCTGGAGCCAGCAGTTCTGAATCGCAAAGGGGTCCTCCTGTTACATGACAACGCTTTGCCCCGCGTGGCTAGGATGACCCGGGACACCATTCTACGCCTTGGATGGGAAACACTATTGCATCCGCCATATTCGCCGGACATTGAACCGTCCGATTATCACCTGTTCCATTTCTTGGACAATCACTTTAGAGGACGCCAATTCAAATTCGTAGTAGATTTGATGGGGACTATTTTTGATCTTCCAGGTACGTCTTAGGTGACATATCAATGTTCGAAGGTGGTGAATGAAAGAGCGACAGAACTTTCTTGGTTACAGGGCTCATAGTGGTCTGGTCTTTCCTAAATAGTTGAGAAGTGACCAAAATCTCATCAAAAAGTAACTTTAAACCTAGATGCCAAACTTGGGCATAAATTGAATTTTACTTTAAAAAAAAAAAAAAGGCTGGATCATAGCTGAAATACGCATTGTTTTAAGATTAAAATTTATTTTACTTAAGTTTGTCAGCTAACATAAAGTGGATTACTTGTGTTTAGAAATTCGTTATTACTTACATACTTTCCATGGTTTTGTATTTCAACTTTTATCTGGATGGGATAAGGTCAAATTTGTATATTTTCCAGATTACCATTAACTGGTAATAAAATTGTCTTGTATAATTGATTTGATACAAATCTTGGCTTGGTACCACATGATTAATAAACATTGGTATGGTTTCTTCCAACATTCCGCACACAATGAAAGGTAAACTGTAAACAGGTAATATATACCATTCTCTTGTAACACAATAAGATCAAATCAAATAATGTGGATTATGTTTATACCCTTGTTATGAACTTCTAAAATAAATTACAAATGTTAACTAAAAATGAAGTTGCATACAAAATGCTTACAAGGGCTCTCAAACCTACCTTGAGAGCTTAAGCACCCACCAACCATCCACTGTGCTTTAGAAAAAATAAAGCTGACTTGGTTCACATGTAGCAGCAATTACTGAAGTTTTCAGAAGAGTAATAAATAACAAGTTTCTGCCTTTTTCCATTTATTTTTATCATATTTCTCTTAGAAAACTGCTAATACAAAACATAAATCACACGAAAAAATGACTTCACCACACAAGTAACTTTTACTGACAAATTTAAAAAAGTAACTTTTAGTGACCCATTTGAAAAAAGTAACTTTTAGTTAGGTAAGTGACTCGCTATGAGCTTTGTAGGTTACCTTATATTTAGAGAACATGAGAAGATTGTCCAGAACAGGACCAGAAGTGTATCAAATATTCATGAAGAGAAGCATATTGTAAAACGGTACGACCATAAATTAACCGGTCTTACTGCTGGCATTAGAACAAACTACTAATAGGTCTCAAAAGAATTCATCCAACATAATACGGCGCATTAACAAAAGCAATTTGTGGCAGAATGGGAGGTAACTCACCATGAACGTCTGAACATACAAACTTGTTTCGTGAAGTACCAGATTCCATTTCTTTTGTTGAAGATTTAAATGCTCATCATAATTTTTCTAAGAAACAAACACAGAGCGTACATGAAAAGGTACTGTGGGTTTTAGAACAAGAAAACTCCAGTTCTTGGAATTGCACGGAACACTCACACGACTCTGTCTTTTGTCAACAGGCCATAAATCTCACAAAACAGTAGGTGACCCTTGGTTAGAAAGAGAAAAAGAAGTTGACAAACGTCCCCTTTTCTCCAGATTTCTTTTATTTAATTTACCACTAAAAGTATTAACATTATGTCTTTATTTTTCACTTGTTTTCCTTTCTTTTTTTCTTTGTTGTTTCTTCTTCTACCTAATGACATCGAGCAGCTGGCAACAACCACCCTCCTAACAAAGGTTGGGTTGCTCTTTTTGTAGTGGTGTGAGACAAGGTTCTTATGTTTTGGAATTTCCTATAAGCTCAGTTTTCTAATATATTTCCCAAAAAGTTACCTATTTGAAATTTGTCCTAAAGGACTGCACAATTTTGTAACATGTTCACAGCATGCAAAAGAAAAGATTTTAACGTTTTCCAAATCGGTGATTAGGTCTATTTTAAATTGCGTAAGACACTGTATGAAGAAAATAACAAGATGGATCTCTAATACTACTCACAAAGTTATGCTATCATCATTTCATAGTCACATAGCATCAAGTACAGGATAAAAACAAGAAACGTAAGTCTCGCAGTTCTCACTACTAACGATGATACAACTTTGTCAAGCTTGTACATATGGCATGCAAGAGCTTATTAAATATTATTTATCCAGTAATTCCTTACTCTTCGATGAAGAAAGATTTATGACAAAACCACAAAGAGCGCGTTATTGAAATATATACAAACACCTTTCAGAATCACCAACGATCTCATGTTCCAGGTGGATCAGAAAACTTGTTACATTGTGGATGTCAGGAATTCTACTTGGAAAGTAATAAAATGTGAAAAGAAAATTTTTGGTGGAGTAGCTTCTTTTTCTTCATATATATTCAGAGCATCATGAAGAAGTGTGGAAGAGTCGATTATGTGTTCGACAGCTACCACAAACTATCACCAAAAGTACATAAGAGAATGTGAAGGCAAAATAATGCTCTTGTTATATACGAGGGAGGTTCAATAATTATTGTCCCCGGCATATTTAAAATACTTGAGCTGGGATGAGTGATGCGGGATATCGTAGCCTAATGTCTTAGATGCCTATATGCTAAATTTCAGAAGCATAGCTGCTATGTTAATATTCTTTTTTGTTGTTTCGGGTGTGAGAGGTGAAACCTAGCTTGAAAAATGGAGAAAACCGAACAACTTGCTGTCATCAAGTAGCTCCAGAAAAAGAAGTTAAGCCCAAAGGAGATGCATGAGGACATGATCAGTGTGTTAGGTGATGGGGCTCCTTCCTACCAGGTGGTGAAGAACTGGTGCCGCGACTTCCATTGCGCAGAGAAAGCTGTCAACAGGCCCCTGGTGCTGGTCCTCCAACAACAGCATCACCCCAGAAAACATTGATGCTGTGCACGATACGATTATAGCAGACACAACAATCACGGTGCAACAGTTAGCAGATATCATGCAAATCTCTGTAGGCTCAGTGAAAACCATTGTGCATGAACACTTGGGAATCAGAAAGGTGTCAGCGCGATGGGTAACCACAATGTTATCTCGTGAACATCAGAAAGACAGAGTTCGATGTTCAAGGGCTGGTTTGGAGGTTATGGGGAGAGACCTGAAACAGTTCTGTGATAGATTTGTGACAGTGGATGAGACGTGGCTCCACTACTATGATCCCGAGTCCAAACGACAGAGCATGGAGTGGCGGCACAGCAGTTCGCCTCCCCCATGCAAGTTCAAGGTGCAAGCATCAGCACGCAAGGTTATGGCCATAATTTTTTGGGATGCGAAGGGTGTGCTCCTTATTAACTACCTGGAGGTTTGACACACTATCACAAGGGCTTATCATGCAGTCCTAATCCTTAAGTTACGCGAAGCAATCAAGGACAAACGGCGCGGGATATTGCAGCGAACAGTGCTGTTCCCCCATGATAATGCTCCGGCCCACAAAAGCCATATTACTGGTGCCGCAATCCATGCTGTTGGTTTTGATCTGTTGGAACATCCTCCCTACTCACCCGACCTCGACCCCAATGACTTTCATTTGTTCCCAAAGTTGAAGGAGCATCTCAAGGGGAAGAAGTTTCACTCAAATGCAGCTGCTATTGAAGCGGTGGAGGAATGAATCACGACTCAGCCAGAGACTTTCTTTGAAGCTGGCATAATGGCTTTACAGCATAGGTGGAAGAAGTACATTACTATGAAAGGAGATTTTTGGAAAAATAATACTGCTTATAGCTCAGGGACAATATTTATTGAACCACTCTCGTATATAACTCGCATCTCAGAAGACACTTCATAGTCTGCCCAACTCTACAGTTTCCGAGGATTATCAAGGAACAAACTGCTATTACAAGAGTTTATTGCGAACATATTGACAGCTTTTTTGACTGAAGCGCCAACCACACACCTTTAGTGCCTTCTCTGGTGATGAAGATGAGATAACATTCAACTATACATCTGTGCAAAATGGAGTGTTTGTGACTTTTGCCTCTTCATGCTCTTCACCGAAAAATGGGAAAAGTCTAATGTAAATTGCTTCCAGCCATCCATGCATTACCTGGGTCAGATTACACTAGTAAGTTCAGTACGAAGAAAACAACTGTTCATTCTGCACAAAAAATATATCTGGAAAATTTTTGAGTGTCGCCTGCTGGGATAATATTGTAATAACCTATGTGATGTCGTAAACAAGCAATTCCACGCATCAATGTTTACAAACACCACCACATGGTTCGGCAAGAGGATCTCCCACCAGAGGGACCTATAATCACACGCAGACAACGGCTTCTGGCCCCTCCCACGGAGCAGAAGACGACATCGGAGCAGCAGCGCCACCGCCACCCAAAGGACCCTATAAATTGGATGGACGAAGGCAACTCGATACCAGTTATCTGGTGACCCTCCTTTAGTCTGCTACGAGACTCTTGGAGTAACCTAACCCCAGGCCTCTAATCTGCTACGGGACTACGCCTATCCTATCTCCTGGCTTAGCCTGCTACGGGGCTCTGTTGGCCACTTAACCCGCTTCTGCTTGCTACGGAGCATTGGTTCCTTAATTCCACTCCTCTTAGCCTGCTACGGGGCTCTGTTGGAGATCCTGTCTGCGACCTTACGGTCAAAGACCATCTATAACTAACCTTTGCTTCTAGAGAGATTAAATTGTACAGTATTTTGTGAAAATACTCTTATAGAGGAAGTTTTATAATAAAACTGGTAGTGGGAGTCGATTCCGGACGCTCTTTTTATTAACTGCTCTACCCGAAAATCCTATATGAGAGAAAGTTTTACAATATAGAAAAAAGCCTTAAAGTTGCCGAAGAATATTTAGTACAACTACTGAAGAAAGAATCCTCTTGCACATCTTTAGATGGATTTAGAGTTTGGAGATACTACCATGAAAAAAACAGACATTGACAACTTACTACCTACAAGCAAGAGTGTTAAGAGATATTTTTTTTAAGATCTTACTTTTATACATACCTTTAAGAGTACTGTATTGATGACTCAATTGCTCAACTAGACCATTGTGATTTTGGTCTTAAAATGACAGAAAATTGTTTGATGCCAAAGCAAAACTTACAGCAATTTCCTAATGAATTTATTGGGACATGTATTGTTTGACAAGTACAAAACTCCCATATATTTGTAAGACAAATGAGGTAACGTGTTGCTTCTTTTCCAAATATAGAAGTGTAAAGGAGTCAGATTCAGCTTGTCGTAATTCTTTTTAGATTACATAAGAACAAGATGGTGATGATGTTTATTATAGTATCTCTCATCCTTTTGTTTCTCATATACTATAATTTTAAACTTCTGATGCACCTCACATTGTAAAGAAAAAAAAATCATTCGAATGCCTTAATATATAATAAAAACAAAAAGTTTCATTCGAATAAGTGTAACATTTTAACAATATTGAATGAACACAATGTAACAATTGTCTTCTTTTGTTCACCTCAACCATAGGTTGGTGTGCAACATGGAAATTTTAAAATTTTTCTGTCGCTTGGGAGAGCTGTTTTATACTTTGATAAGGCCTCTTCTTCGTAACTGCATCTAGATATTCTATCCTTGGTCTTCCTCTTCCTGGTTTTCCTTCTGTCTTTCCCTCTATCAGCACAGTGATCCAATCGGAGTGTTGAATAAGATGGCCAAGCATGTTGTTTATTCTTTTTCCTATTATCTTCATGATCTGTCGTCCTTCATTTGCGTCGTTTAGTACGTCTTCATTCCTTTTCCTTTCGGTCCATGATATGCGCAGCATTCTGCGCCAACCCCACATTTCAAATGCTTCCAGCTTGGATATTTAAGCTTTTCTCAATGTCTACGTCTCTGATCCGTACAGCGCCACGCTCCATACCAATGTCTTAATAAATCATTTACGAACGTCCAGAGACATATTTCTTGATGTTAGTTGTCCTCTTCTCCTAATGAATGCTTGTTTAGCCTGTGCCATTCTTTTGTAACAGCCGTACATCTTATTATTGTATTTTTTTTTTATTTTCTTTTATTGAATGTTATATAATTCTTGTTGTTGGTTAATTATATTTAATTATGCTATGGGATGTTAAAAGGATGGCTGATCTCCCCTTCTTAATTGAGAAGTTGCCAATTGTTTATATTGTATATATGTATGTTTCGTTTATTTCGTCTGTTCAATATGTGTTTTGTGTGTTCTTAAATCCCAATGATAGAATATTCTCAATGGAAAATTCCTATTAACATTGGATATCGTAGGAGAGACTTCAAGACTGAGACAAAGTCAAAGAGGTAATTCAGAACAGGATATGAAAGGGACTTTGGAGATGTTTGTTAGGAAATGGTCACCAGGCACGTGATAAGGACTTAAGCACTGAATATCAATGTATCAAATTTTTGTGTCAATGTGTCAATAACAAAAAATGTGTACGAAAAGGGAAAATACTCAGAGTCTATGTGCGCATGCAGCTATAGTGTTGGGTGCACAAAAGGGTATATGGAAAGTTAACATTGGTGACCAAAGTACAAAATAGTTAAGAGATCTGACGTAAGTTGCAGAAACTTGTCACGTTTTTCCATTTATTACAAATGCATTTGTAATACTAAATTCACCGACGGACTTCAACTGTAACGTTACTTCTCTAAACTTCATTTTAAAATAAAAAGAATTAGCTTAATCGTCTCAATTATTTAAAGTACTTACTACCTCATGGACCTGTCTGCAGCTAAAGATTAAGAGAGACTTGATATATTTGTTGTTTATTCACGTGTGACCGCTCGCATACTGTTAATCCTGAAGTTGAAATTATAAAGTACGTTCCGCTCGCGTACTTGACCTGCGACAACAATAATAATCGTTGCCTCACCAATAGCAATTGCAACATACTAACAAAATTCTATGTTGATCAGCCAAATATGAACAATATGAAGATTTCTATAGCTGAGCAGCCGCCTCCCATCTTAAATGACGTAATATGTGGAAAATTTGTCCAATGTCCAGCTGCATTGAAACTACTTATAATATATGCTTAGCATTAATGAAAGCAAATATCGAAATTCCGTGTTAACTTCAAACAAATATTATCAGAAATATGAATATTTTTGTATTTGAGCAGTCGCAATCTTGGACGACGTCATTACAGAGAAATAATCCCAATGGTCACCTTAGTAAAAGTACTTATTAGGACATCTACTAATCATTTCTAATAAACAAAATAACGAAATTCGATGTTAGTCAATCAAGTGGCAGCCAATATGAACATTTTTTGATTCAGTAACCATCATTGATGACGTCATACTCGGAAAAGGTACCAGGTCTACCCAAGTAAAAAAATAATTAATAAAACACTTACTAAACGTTTCAGAAGAATAATTCTTCTATCTCAGATGTCATTTTATTTTAGTAATGGATATTTTCTCATATTTTGATATGCTATCGTATGTCTTTGGTTGGATACCATATTAGAAAATAATATATTTGGATCTTCTAGGGTTTATAGTGTATGTATGTACAAGTTAGATTATAGTTTCAGCTTGTACAGTCAGAAACAATATTAAGTATAGGTTGGAGGTATAAGAAATGATAGCTCCAACCTATACTTAATATTGTTTCTGACTGTACTTCTGCTCTAACGACGGGGGACGCCATTTGGGTCCCAAATCAAATCTTTTGTATCGAGGTCCTATTATAATTTCTACCGCTCGAAGTACATCGGAGAGAAGATTTTGAATTTGCTGTGACGCACAGAAGGCGCGTGCAACAAACCAATAAAAGCCAAATAAACTTACACAGTGACATGGAACACTAATAACATAAAATTAAGATTGATCCACAACTTAAGGGTAATTTTGCTATTCACTAGATAAGACCTGTCTATTTATCTGCTTTTAGCCTCTGTAATACCGTAACTTTTTAACCCATTTTTTAATGAATGTTCCAATTAACAGGATTGAAAAAAAAAAAATCGCCGAAATCATCAATAGTACAAATTGGGTGAGGAACACAGAGAAGTTCATAATTTATATCATGAACATGTTCAGTAAGCACTTACGTCCTTCAACGATGCTTTCTATAATATGGGAAGTTCTCCCCGCTGGTGTTGTGACTACGACCATGTCTTTGCTGCACGAGGTCTCGCTTTAAGTTCTCGGTGAGAAAGCATTGAATGCCACCTTAAACCGTGGGTTCACATCTCATATAGCATCGATATTGAAAAGGGACACTCAGCTTTAAAAAGAAAGAAAAAAAAAACAACTATAATGTGAGGCTTTCTCTGACTCTTTCGGAATTTCCCCTTTGGCTTGCGAAGTACTTTGGGGAACACTCCGTTCGACTGTTTTTGCACTTTATGGCGTAAGTTTTGATCACTTAACCAAATATTCTTATCTTAGAGATAAGGCCCATGTTTATCTTACAAGTTAATACATGGACAGGAACAAGAGGGCGTAATAAATTTTCAACACCCTTAAGATGTAAATTTACATCCTGTTTCGAAATGTTGAACTTGTCGTAAGGACCCAAATCCTCCTGAATATCTCGTATAACGAATTACTTTTGGCTCAAAATTTCTATACGAAAACCCACTAAAATATTTAATGCACGTTGTGACTTAAATTTTGGCCCATTTTTAGATTTCCTGAATATATATAAGAAACAATCGAAAGAAAAGAAAACACACACACAAGAAAAAAAAAACGGGAAAATGGAAGTATCCTAAGGAAAAAATATAAAACTTACTGAATGAGAAAATATGATGAAAAGAAAACAGTAGGAGGAAATGGGAAAACTCTAACTTTATTTTTTAAAGAAAAGAACTACTGGTGTTTCCTTTATTATCGTAAAAAGAAGGAAGAAAATTAACGATATGTGAAGTGAGAAAGAGTTAATAAAAGGAAGACAGAGTAAATCTCCAGGAAAGAAAACACTAAAAGCGGAAAATACAGTATAACTCCTCTAATCCGTCACCTATGGGACAGGGGGTATGGTCGGAACGCGAAAAAGGTCGGATTATCAGAAAATACAGAAAAATACGCATTTACAGTATAATAAACACTCTATGAAGCCAAAAATGACTGTATAGTTCTCTACAATAAAAAACAAACAAACACTAAGCACTAAAAACTGCACAGTACAGTACACAAAACATGCACAAGAATGAAACGATACAAGAGATGATGGAGCACTAAGGCAAATATGCAGTAACACCAAATAAATAACAATGCCGCAACGGCAGTAAACCACAATGATTCACCGACGAGTTGGACCAAGTTCGGCTCGAGCACGGTCGGATCTACTGGAGTGGCGGACCAGCCGAGGGCGGACGAGAGGAGTTTTACTATAGTTGATTCTTCTTCATTTTTTCAATTGCAGAGAAAAAGTGATTCCTCACTCCATTTTCCCGTATCCTCTTCCATTTTTCTTATTTTATGTTCAATTTTTTTTTTGTTCCTGTTCCCCACTCCGCTCCTTGACTTTCTCATCTATCTACACTCATTATTATTATCTAAAATAAAAGGAAAACAGGACGGACAGAAAGGCAAAGAGAAACAGGATTTGTAGTCTTCTTCTTGCCTTTTTTTTTTTATAAGCGAGCATGTTTAATCACCGTGAAAAGAAAAGCGTTCCTCTTAAATTTAAAGAAAGTAAAAATGTTTGAAGGCAGGAAAAGAGAAAGAGCCTCAACTAGTCAACTTCTTTTTTTTTATAAAGTATGTAAGAAAGAAAGACGAAAGAAGGAAAATATAAAGAAAGACAACTATAAAACTTTCCCCTCTGTCATTCTTATTTTCAATCTAGGGAAAAAAAAAAAGTAAGTGCAGCAGAAACAATTCTATTTAGGAAGCTAATCAATTCCAAACCAAAGAAAGTACGGAAATTATTTTTGTGGAAAGTTTTATATGCCGTTTTGTGGAAAGTGCCATGCCGTTTCATCTATGTCTTTTCAACAAAAACTCATTCAAATGGTGGTCTCCATTATTGATACAAAGCGTGAAGCGGAGGTGAAACGCACGCTGCGTTGCTACCGGCGATCTGCCATTTCTTATACGTTCCTCAAATGCAAATGAACAATGTTTTCCTGGCCCGCAATGGTGTACATTGAAAACGACACGTACACCTTGTTGAACCCCACCTCAAGCTGCTGACCAACACATTCCCCACCAGAAAATGCTGAAATTTTGTACCATGCAAACTTCAGCAGGGGAACATTGTTAGAAATACCCTCTAACATCACAAAATTAACCGTGTAGCCAACTCGATATAAGGTTGTATTTTTTCAAATGAGACTACGTCAGGTTATTACATACATATTTCAAATCTTCCGAAAATTTAAAATTCTATAGTATGCACTGTTGTAAACTAAGGACGCTATGGCACAAACTTTAAACAAAAAAACAAATTTTGCAGGGCAAGTGACACGGACGAAGTAATGCACATCTAAAGTACCTTAATGTTGAATTCTATGGTCTTCATATGACATTTCGAAGAAGTAGAAACAAAGTTAAAACTAACTGAAAATTTAACTTTTCTCAAAGAACTTTATTTCGAAAGAAGTGTTAGACAAGTATGACATCGAATTACGTAGATAACTTTCAATAGACATGAAGATTATAATACCGTTTGCAGCAATTTTGTATCTCAACCCATTAGGGAGATATGAAAAAAGGTGGATGTGGAAATTTTAATGTGTTTCTTACAATGGCGTGTTTGTAGGAACTTTTTAAAACACTTGTTTATTTACTTTGCTTCTATAACATTACAACAATACCCTTGGTAAGTGTAAATACAGCAATTTCTCGGAATAATATAATTTTAGGAGTGTTGCACACTAATAGTTTTTATCATATCTCCACGATATCGAATAGCTGTAAACGACATTGTAATCCTCACACTATTGAAAATCATCTCTGTAATCAGATGCGGTACTTATTTAGGTAGTTTCTCGAAGTAAAGGCTTTTAAAACAAGTCAATTTTTAAATCAGTTGTAACTTTGTTCGTATTCATTCGATCATGATCATAGTTCTTTGGATGAGGACTGTAGCGTTTTTCTCAGCATCTGAGTCATTCTGAAAATATCTTGGACCAATTTGAGGAGACATTCACACAAATGCCTGCTAATACTGTCTTATGTATACTTCCTGCAACAGTGTAATATTTCCCTCCTCTCTCTTAGTTCAATTCTTCATTTACCTGCTATGTAACTAATCTCGACTATCCATCTGTCAGGCAGAAGCAGGAAGCACATGCATCAAAGCTGAATGTGTTAGCTGGACTAAGTTCTAAGTTTGTGCTCTTACCCAAGTTCGACATTATAAATAGTAATAATAAAAAATGTAATTATATAATGACAGCGTACCTCCAAAGGCTCGGAGATGCTGCGCCCCTCAATCTCCATTGAAGACTGGCTCTCTTGTGTGGTTTCACGCATCTTCCATCAACGGCTGTCTCACGTCATATTTTTGTTTCTACCATTTTATTCCTGTGACCCTTTTTGATGTTTATATGACCAGTAGTAGATGACACTGAAATACATATACTTATATGAAATGTAAAAATGCATATATATATATATATATATATATATATATATATATATATATATATATGCATACGAAATGTTATTAAGTAATTAACAAAATGTATATTATTATAATGTATACTACAATGTACAAATATTCCATATTCTTATAAACAACACATAAGAAATTGACCTAACCTAGATCACAGATGGAACATCTTAACGCCCAATCAAAATATTACCATTATATTACAGAATTTTGTTTTATTTTGCAACAGTACGTACTCAGGTTCACAGTCCTTCACAAGTCAATATTCGTATAAGAATTATTTCAACTTTGATATGGCCACAGTCATCTACACACATAATTTGGTTGTCTTCTGTCCTTTCTCCTGCTGGCTTTTTCGAATAAAATAGTAAATGAAGCATTAATTTCATTATTACATAATTTTATACATTATGTGTACATATTATCAAGGATGGGCAAAATTTTCCGAAATCGGAAATTTCTCTTTCCGGATAATTTCCAGAATTCAGAAAAAATCCCGGATTTCGGAAAAGTCAGGAATTAAAAAAAAATCAGGATTTCGTACAAATTGCCACACCAAGTCCAATCTCAAATTTATATATGGAGTATGTTAATGTACTATTTTAAAAATAAACGAAGGGTATGCGGAAAACCATCAGCTATTTTTTTTTTCGAAAATATTTGTACCAGTTTGCGCAGCGCAACATTATACTGATCCAGTGAAAAACAAAATTGTGGTAAAGAGCTATTCTCGCTTGAAGTTTTGGTGTGTAGGGAGAGAACTATGGAATGTGAAAAATTAAAGTTCATTTTTAACCTTTGAACGATAAATATTTTTCTCTTCCTAAACCTTTCAAATATAACATTTTCAGAATCTCTTCCTTCTCCATATTTGATAGATACTTACTTAGCTAGTACTGGATCAGAGGTAAAGAATACAGAAAATTTGACCACTTACACGTAATTTACTTTACTAACAAAACAATTTCTGGAGGAAAACGTTATTATACTTATAAAAAAAAGTCAGCCTGATATTAATTTCCTTTTAATTTAGATTTTTAAAAATGTCTGCGTTTCGCCATTGAACCTACTGCAGAGTGTAGCATTTCTTCTTTCATTTCCATCTCTCATATCTTGCTTGTAATCGTTATTTTGCGTCGTGGTTCGGATTAATTTCTCAGTCTCATACTGCGCCCCTTTCTTTTATTTTCCAGCTACTTTACGACGTATACGATCACTTACCCATGCCTACAGTTTCGTTATGCGGTAGCCGGAAACGCAATAAACGAAAGTGTAGACAACGTAAATAAATTTGTTAGGCTACAAGTACAATAGGATTTGATATTAACTATACAAATGATAAAATTACTTTTCGATAAAAGAAATATAATGTTACTATAAAAACACAAATATTACATACGTTTGCATTTGCAATATATTCACCATGAACAATCTAACACTGTTTTTACGCTAGTGGCTTGATTTTAACAATAGACGAAGAGGTGGCATTAAAGGGTAATTAACTCACGTGTCTCTTCGGCTAGCCTGTCGATGTCACTCCTCCGCTGTCCTGTGTTCGATGATGTGTACTGGTTTTGGCGTTAAGGTCCCAAAATTAATTTACTGCTTCTTTAGTGGTGGTTCCCCATAGGTTCTACAAATGTAGGTTTTGCTCCAGGAGTTCGTTACCGCTGTATTATCAAATAAGTGCACTTATAGAAAAAATCACTATGAAAAATATAGCTGTCACTTTGTATATAGAAAACTAGGCAGCCTGAATGCTGCTTTTAGGTAAATGTAATTCGGGCGAGCGAACGTCAACACGTTCCTCTTGAACTGGTCCACGGCGACTGCCCCACTTGTTCAGTTAGCTATTGCGTATATGTTCTCGGCGTTGGAGCGCTCAGATGATGACGTATACTACTAAGTTCGCGCTCTTTGGCTGCAGTAGTGCGGGCATTTTAACTAGTCAAATCAGCGTTAAGCAATGACAAGGAGTATAGTATTTCTGCGACTTTCCCGTTGCTCTCGGGACTGAGAGCGTTCACAAAGTCAATCACTGTCTCTGCAACGGATGCCCATATATGGTTACGAAATCTGACGGAAGTCTACTAACACAGATGAACAAGCATTCCAAAGCGATGACAACGAGTTTCTAGAACATTTGGGTTTATTCGAGGGTTGGTTAATAAAGTTCAGAATAAATCTATTTTCTCAATATTTCTTTTAAATTGCAAAAAAAAAAAAAAAAATGAGCTGTAGGACGGTGACATCCTATTGGGGCCCGAGCAGTGTCCGAGCAAATTGCTTCAATTTGTGAAGAGAACCCTGGCCGTTGAGGGGTTAATAGTCCATACTGGAATATCACTTGAGGGTTAGTATATTTTGGAACGTCCTGTATATAAATCAACTATCACTGGGAGTTCACCATAATGACTCGATATATTGGGGCTATACTGTATATAATTCACTCCACTAGTGTACGGAAGTGTTATTAGAAGATCACTATATTATGGGACACACTGTATATAAATTGAAAATCGTTGGGGACTCACTATGAAAATTCGACATATTGGGACTGCACTGTATCTATCGCACTTCACTTATTAACTGTGAGGTTGTTCACCCTGTATGACGACAAGCCACCTTTGCTAAAGCCACCTATTACTTATATGAAGCCACCTTTTGTTTAAACAAAGCCACCTTTATGCCACCATTAATAGATTGTTCATTATTATTTCATTTTATAGTTTATAGTTTATAGTTCCTTTTATTTGTTTACTTATTTTTTCAAATATCGGTTTCTCACCATAATAAAAATATTTTAATTCACTTTTCAATTATCTTTTGCAAAACACATGATATACTTAAACATGTTAAACCAAATAAATGTACAAATGAACATTAATATAGAAAATACTTAACTACTAAACAATAGTAAAATATGTATACCGATCTCGAAAGTGTAGCCTAACAACATAATGAACGGTAATATCAAAATTCCTAACATGTAGTTTGTGTAGTGTAATGTGTGTATATGCACCTTCTTACAACAAAATTGATACTTAAATTTTCTAAAATAACATCAAAATAACTATATTAACTAATATATATATTCATAAATGCAAAATATTAATAATCCAAAAGAGTTTTCAAAACAAAAGTTCATAAAATAGTCATGAAGTAAATTACACACTAATTATTCGGAATATTATATTTCAACTCATTAAACATCAAAATACTAAAGAAATCTAAATCAAATATACTATCAAGTTTCAATAATCGTATTGCTCAAACGACAAACAAGAGATTCATCAAATTGTTTCAAATAAATTTGGATTTACGTATCAACTCACTTTTTCTTTCTTTTTCTTTTTTTTTTAATTGCCAGTATTGCTAACAACAAATGTAAACTTTTATTTTATTCCTTCATTTATTTATTAGTTGCAAGTAGTATGTAGACATCAATACTAGTGCACGGAACTTGTATAATATTAGCGAACATACGACTTTTAGCTGATACAATCATTTCCGAATCTCATTTTCAACAAACATCTCATTGGCAAAGGCAAAATACAACTCCATTTTACGGGCATTAATCACAAACGCATATCACATAACAAGAGGGATATACAATCCACCTCTAAACACATTAAACACTTTGAATAAACTCTCTCTTCTAGCATCCCTAAGCTAGATATTCAAGGAGTATTCATCTCTGAACGTGAACCGCCCTCTAATGGCCTTTGGTTTCACGGTAAAGTACACGTATGCCGTAACAATAAATTCAAATAAGAATGCCGCTCTATATAGCCTTTGGCATCTCAAAATAGCCCTAACTTATTTGTAATGCTCAATTGCCGTTCAGTTGAACTCAAACGTATACAGCTCAAAATACTTTGCACACAATCATTTTGTTCGCTCGATGACCATTATCAATATCAACGTGCCTAACAGATTTAAACCTGATTGCCTCATCATACTATAAACAATAGGATCTATCAATTACTGTTAAATTGTACAACAAACCAAATTCTTTCCATTATTATTATTATTACTGTTATTTTTCAAATTCTCAACTCTCAAATTCAAATTTAATCTAAAATTTGTTATAGTTGTGTGAGTTTATTGACAAGTGTTGATTCGAAACGATGTTCTCTCCTTTCAAACTCTTGAACATGAAAATAATCAGATAGACAACAAAGTAATTCGTTAATCACAATCACACTTTTCAAATGAACTATGCAGCGAAAGTTCCAACTGATACTTTTCTCAAATTGACATGAATAAAACTCTAATAAAGTGAATTAAATTAAAATTTTTCCACCTGTATGAATTATTTAAAGCAAGCAAAATATAATTAGGTATTCTCTCCTTTGTGTGAGTCGTTGAGCAATAGATAAACTTGTAAAAACTACAAAAGTAAACTTTTTTTTTTTAATATGTTTTCCACATTAAAACTACTTCTTCATTTTTAAATGTCTGTTTTCCAAAATAATAATTGGAATATGCGAACATAATATATATAAAAGTAATACAATATGTGAATGAAATTCAAATTCTGATTACAGTTTCTCATTAAATATGCAAAATCTATTCATAAACTAGTGAAGTTCAACACTAAACAAAATCTGCCTATATACTGACATTTTTACGTATTATATTATAATATGCAAAATAGTTAAAATATCAATCTATATATTTACATTACATAACCTAACTAGTAAACTTTAAAACATTTTAATATATATACATAAGTTAAACGGCGGTTAGGCCTTTCGAAGCGCCATCCTGCGTGCCATTGATTGACAAAGCAGGTCGTAAGTCATAAATTAAACAAAAATAGGTTAATGAGTTGATCCCGAAGATCAATGAGCGCCGACTTACTATTTTCCTCTTACAGCTCGAAGTATGCGGGATCGCCAACCTTCCCGACGATTTGGATAAAATCGCTTCTGCATGAAATCCTAATCCCTCCCAGCTAGATGCTTTACGCATCGTAGCTATGTCATAATCGGGTAAAATTTTCCAACCCCAATTGGGCTGCCAGTATCTAGACCTACAGAAGGTATTGAAAAAAAAAAATATGAAAAGGACAAGAAGAATACCCTGGGGGAGGGAAAGTTCGATACTACAGCCCTGCATCTCAATATCATCAACCATTTATTAATTATTAATATTTTTCGGCCCGCTCATACCTACAGAATTAGTAGGTTTACAATTGCATTCCTTTAAAGAGCGCTAGCCAATACGAAATGTGCGGCCTATCTGGCAAAAATGCACTTATCAACATCAGTAATATCGTCATATCCGGTATTAAGTCACAATCGGGAATAAATCAATACATTTAGCCATATCGGGTGGTGACCATATCACTTACAATCAGAATATTACATTCGTTATGCGATTAATATTACTTTAATAACTATTATTCACGTTCCCTCAATTTCTGAAATACACTCATTTTAAAATTTGAAACAATATTTATCGAATTTTGTCTAAAATCAAACCGACAATGTTAATGAATTCAGAGCTAATGATAAATTCAATTATCAAATTTCCATAATGTTTTATAACTGGATCATTAAACGTTAATACAGTTTAGCATCTACTGTTACGTAATAAAGTTGATGTATTCTCATAGCATAAATTTAATTCTGAAAAAACATTGCTTGAAATCTCAACTTAATATCTTAAGGTTATTTATTTATTTTAACTTGGTTATAACAATTTATCAACAACGATTTTGTGATAGACGTTTAATGGCAACTAACTGGGTTATGGGCACTTACAAAACTGAGCCAAAATAATTCATATTGCGGTTGTCTTTACAAAGACACTTTACACAACATAAGAGGGATAAATTCACCTCAAAGCATGGGCGTTTCTTAGAAATATCTTCTGAGCATTCACAACATTGCACATAAAGGGATATACATATCAACCTTGTGGACCATTGTTATCTAGTAATATAAACACACAAAATATAGGCTTCTTGCCTCCTCCAGCACCCTTGGCTGGGAACTTAACAACGACAACGAGGGAAAAATCAACCTCGAAAAACACAGATGCGGCCTTTGATTGCCCTTTGCATCGTGCACACTTCGCAATATATATGTGGTCCTCAGTATAAGCGTCTGCCTCCCTATAGGCCTTATACGCAATTATCGCCCTCTATGCGAATATTATCGCTAGTATCCTGAAACGCAACATCGGTGTCGCTCTTCAAAATAGCCTTTGACACCGGCATTAACCCGCAACATGGGAACTGCTTATTGGCTTAATCTATTTTTTGCCCAATTATAGTTCTTAAATTACCATTGGCTTTTTGTCTTACATATCTCAGTTACTTACTGCCACTATACGCCCCTTTTTTTTTCATTTCAAAGCATTTCAAACTGAACAAAACTGATTGCCAAATCGTTTCACTAAACTGAAACAAGTTTCTGATTCAAACTTAAACAAATAACAAGAATACTTCAACATTAAATTCTTTACGATGCAAAATATTACTCACTTTTTTTTTTCAAGAATAAATTTATTTTCAAAATTAAAACAACACTTATCAAATTTTATTCGAAATTACCGACGTTAATGAATTTTAAGGTTGATAATACTTTTGATTATTCAATTTCCATAATATTTCGCGATCATTATATCTATATATATTTTTCATTTTTATAAACCAATTTTATTATAGGTAATCGCTACCTAATTAAAAGAAAACACTTTATATATCGATACCAAATTGTGTCGATGATCATTGGTAGTTCAGTTTCCGCGAACCGTTATTATAAATATGCGTAACAGTTCGTGAAAACTGAGCTACAGGAAGAAAAGAAGAGAAAAGTTATTTGCCAAAATTCCAAATAAAATGCAATTTATTGTGTCTTTTGCGTCAATGAAAAATAAATGTCTGATAAAATATAAAATTTTAAGCGTCAAACTAGATATTTTTGTTCTTAAATAAATAGATTGAGAATGTCATAGGCCGAAAGAGAATTTTGAAGTGTGTGTGTCTAAAGGCCAAATTCACACACTAGCTGAGGCCCAACCGGATGCCAAACCGATTTCGTCACTGTAATTTTGAAAGAGAATAGTAGTGACGCCTCTAGGGGTTGAATTATAATTTTCGACCTTTTACCTCTTCTTAACTTGTAGGACAGTTTTCGTGATTAAATTCAATTAAGTTCAAAACTTCATTAGTATCGTAACAAATACCCACTGACTTTACATAACGAACATTATACGTGAATGGATTCATAAGCAAATTATTAAATTCAACATTATTTTCAAGTATTTACGAAATCATACTAAGTATTATTTAATTTTCAATGTTCTGACGCCTAGCCAGTCTTATATTACAAAACTCATTATACTTTTGCACATACTTCATGACAAAGTCAGATGGAAAAATTCGTTAACTGAAAACCACACTTTTTTTTTTTCAAATTTCATAATTAATTGTAACATTCATTAGTGTTTCTCTAATTGAATTTTAAGTATCTCTAATTGCCTAACATTTCTCTAAATGCCTAATGGTATGGGGACAGCTAAATGTTCATATAATCATACAAGGTAAATGAATAAAAACTCAAAGAAAATAAAATAGTAAAATTTTATTAATGACATTTGGTTCCCAGGACTGGAAGTACCTGAAAAGAAATAAAACATACAAAACATAAACATCCTAACAAAATTCAATACAGAAGTTCTGTATCCAAAACGGGATAACCATAGTTTTCAAAAGTGGTGGGGCCGTTTTAAAATTTCAAAGACCGAAATCGCGATCTAAGATGATTACCTATTTAAAATTTCCAATACTGTCCTTCCTCCGGTTTTCCTTTCCTCTTTCCATCTCCAAGAACTGTAAAGAAAGAATAAAACATGGTATTTAAATAAACGTACCTGATTATGAATGGATACTGGTGGTTCCTCTGGCTGGGCGCGTCGGTGACAGTGTGCACACACTTGAGACTGAAAAACAAATTCCTAACTTTCGAAATTCGGTGGGGAATAATTAAAATAAAAGAAATAGTAATCTTTATTTTCATTTCTTATAAAATCTGACGAATCAAATTCGGTATTTAATTTTCGTCTCTTCCGGGATTCAGTCTAAATTCGGGGAAAGTTCACGCTTAGGTCGCGCTAGAATTTTTAATCTTCCACCGATGTCGATTACACTTGTACGCCTGCAATTTCATACGCTTACGAGTACTTTTCCAATTACCTTTTATAATTCGCGGGACTTTTCTCCTTTTTGCAGCGCACCTACTGAACTTCCACATAGTAACGCGTTTTCGTTTACGGCGCTTATATTTAGGATCATGCACAACTTTTCTTTTAAGTTTACACTTACTACCAATGTATTTACCGTGTAACTTGCTGCACGAGGCTCGTACGTATTTGCGCTTGCGCCTTTTAGCATTCTTCGGAGCCGACATACACTTTTTTCGCGTCTTCGCTTTCTCACAAGTTTGTTGATACGCCGCTAACTTCGATTTGCACTTAAATTTCTTTCTCCCACGATTACTTTGTGCCAACTTTCGTTTTCGAGAACGCTTTTGTTTTACTTTTGCCCTGTTGTTCGCTGCATACCTAATGCGGGATTGTGCGCGCTGTAAATACACTTTGCATTGAAGTTGACAAGCATAAACATGATCACGAACGATCAGCTGTTTTCGAGTAGATTTACATTTAAACCTTCGTTTTCGACAATTTCGCAATGATGACGTACTAACTTGATAAAAGGTGACCATACTAGGATCTAATTTACGCCCTTCTGTAGCATATTTATTATTGGTGCGCATTGGGACCGAATTCAGGTAAACTACCGAATTAACAAAATTCAACTGGTTATTGTGGACTATCTCACTGTTGTTCTTGACCTCGGTATTACATTTTAACTTTTTCACGGGTGACAATTTCCCTTTATCTGCATGCACTTGAGTAAGAATGTTACTTTTAAGCTCAACTATCATAAACGTTTCTGACAAGTCATCCACAAATAAAGCGCTTAGCACGTAAAACACGATTCGCTGGATAGGCCTACACTTTAAATTATCAATCTGGAGCTGTTTCTTACTACCGTATTCGAAGTTAGTAAAGTCGGAATGGATCTGCAGTATAAAAATGCAATTCACGTTGGCCATGTATGGTACCAAAGACAAATTTGAATCCGTTAAGTCGCGCAAGACCACTTGCCCGCGACATAAAAACGACAACACTGTAACTACATCTTCACACAAAAACAACAATTCAACTCGCAAGCCCTTCCTGGCTTCTTGGCGAGGGTGGGTACGCGTATTCCCAACGCTACCATTCGTTGTGTGTGAGCCATCGGCATCCCTAGCCGGTAAATCAATAACGCTAAGTATACTAGAATCGCAATTGTCTACGGATACACATAACAAGCTTTTGTTTACTGCTACTTCCACACTACGTGTTTCCTTTTCCTGACTAGAACTAACTCTCTGACTTATGAGGCATCTATCTTCCGCAATGGGAACCTGCGCGAATTCAAGAGTATTTACGATTTCACTTTCGCCTTGCACTTTTTTGCGTTCAAGTCGTGCCGTCTGCATGCATTCATGAAACTCGACGAGACTTTCCTTACATTTTGCTACACTAGTTTTAAACTCAACAGTTCCTGCTTCAACTTGATTGGTCACATCAATTAGTCCAGAATGTACCTCGATAATGGAATTATTGGTAGTTGTAATACCGGTACTTAATTGGTCGAATTTGCAATCAAACTTATTTCCTAATTCTGACTTATTGTTCGCGCACTCATTTACCAATTCCTTTATCCGCTCGTTAGTACTTTCAATTTTATGCTCTAATTTCTCTGACTGTTTCTCTAATAATGCTTGAATTTGTTCTAATGTAATACTACTCTCCATGTTTACTTAACTTACAAGTAGCTAAATCACAATACAAAACATGCGGCAACAAGCACTTGAAGTAAATAACAATGTAAACAAACACTTTTCTAAAACCCGTATAATTTCAATTACACAACACTTGCTTTAAATTTCCACTAAATGAGATGTTTCACTAGCAAATTACACAAACATAACCAAATATCTTACACAAGATACGTTTTTTCACTCTTTACTCATGAAAGGTGCATGTGTGACTACAACTGTGTGTGTATGTGTGTGTGTATGTGTAATCAGCTGTTCTATGCTTCCGTACTGTGAAAGGTTAGCGGAATAAAAGTTCGCGAATGGACAAAACGTTTTAATCTCGCAGAAAACAAATTATGCTGCTAATTATATTTCCGTGGTAATTATATTTACTTTATTTTTTCTTTTTTCAAATCCTACTCATTATTTTCTTTTTCTTTTCTTTCTTTTCACAAGTTGAAGCAATCTGCGCATGATTCTGTATTGAGTAGCTATCTGTGACTACGTGGTTCAAATGTTTACTATTTTCGTATTTTAATAAATGAACTCTGAAATAATTAAATGCAGTTCTATCCGAAGATTAAAGTACGTCCTGTCACGGTCGCCATTTCGGGTGTAATCGTTATTTTGCGTCGTGGTTCGGATTAATTTCTCAGTCTCATACTTCGCCCCTTTCTTCTCTTATTTTCCAGCTACTTTACGACGTATACGATCACTTACCCATGCCTACAGTTTCGTTATGCGGTAGCCGGAAACGCAATAAACGAAAGTGTAGACAACGTAAATAAATTTGTTAGGCTACAAGTACAATAGGATTTGATATTAACTATACAAATGATAAAATTACTTTTCGATAAAAGAAATATAATGTTACTATAAAAACACAAATATTACATACGTTTGCATTTGCAATATATTCACCATGAACAATCTAACACTGTTTTTACGCTAGTGGCTTGATTTTAACAATAGACGAAGAGGTGGCATTAAAGGGTAATTAACTCACGTGTCTCTTCGGCTAGCCTGTCGATGTCACTCCTCCGCTGTCCTGTGTTCGATGATGTGTACTGGTTTTGGCGTTAAGGTCCCAAAATTAATTTACTGCTTCTTCAGTGGTGGTTCCCCATAGGTTCTACAAATGTAGGTTTTGCTCCAGGAGTTCGTTACCGCTGTATTATCAAATAAGTGCACTTATAGAAAAAATCACTATGAAAAATATAGCTGTCACTTTGTATATAGAAAACTAGGCAGCCTGAATGCTGCTTTTAGGTAAATGTAATTCGGGCGAGCGAACGTCAACACGTTCCTCTTGAACTGGTCCACGGCGACTGCCCCACTTGTTCAGTTAGCTATTGCGTATATGTTCTCGGCGTTGGAGCGCTCAGATGATGACGTATACTACTAAGTTCGCGCTCTTTGGCTGCAGTAGTGCGGGCATTTTAACTAGTCAAATCAGCGTTAAGCAATGACAAGGAGTATAGTATTTCTGCGACTTTCCCGTTGCTCTCGGGACTGAGAGCGTTCACAAAGGAAATCACTGTCTCTGCAACGGATGCCCATATATGGTTACAAAATCTGACGGAAGTCTACTAACACAGATGAACAAGCATTCCAAAGCGATGACAACGAGTTTCTAGAACATTTGGGTTTATTCGAGGGTTGGTTAATAAAGTTCAGAATAAATCTATTTTCTCAATATTTCTTTTAAATTGCAAAAAAAAAAAAAATGAGCTGTAGGACGGTGACATGCTATTAGTTGCTATCTTCTGAAATACCTGTTTTTCTTGCAGAAATACATATCTCCCAGACGACCCGAATAGCATCTGATATGGAAAGACGCGAACTTCGCGACTAAGTATTTCCCACCAAATCGTTTGCAGTAGAAATACAATCTACAATGATTCAGAGTACAAATAATTGGAGGTTTCCAAACAATAGTAATCTGTTGATGCCCTCTGTATTACTTTTGAAGTAGGTTTTCATTGACATTCATTTTAGAGGTGTTAGACACTACAGGATTTCGCGAACCAATTTTGCAGAACATCTCCACGGCTTATAGCTTACGTCCACCTTTGTACCATTTACAAAATACAAGCCCGGTGACCTGGGGCCCACAGGGTCCTAACATTTTTATTTTCCCATCAGTCCGATCATCCTGTTGATTTTCTGTAAATATCGTATCTATCAAGTTTTCAGGAAAAAAAAAAACATTCTAATCGAGATATTTAGCGGTTTCGAAGATTTTAACACTTCTCAACCCAATACTCTTTCCAGCCCTGTAGAGCCTGGGACTCATATCCTTCAGCTTTCAGCAGCACATACTCTGATTTAATTTGTTCCATAGATACCGCATCTGGAATACAAAATGGAGCTTCTCATTTGCAAAATCAAAATTAGGCTTCGTGGGGTCCACACAGCGCCGCACACATTTTGACTGGTCTGGCTTTCCGATAGTTCTGTTCATGTCCTACAACTTTTCTTTTTCACGTGTTCAGAAAACCAAATTCAAATCGAGGTATTTAGACGTTTTGGAACTTTTCACATTTCCCACCATCATATTGTTTCCGTCCCCAGGTCTAAATCAGAATATGTAGTGCTCAAAGCTGTAGGATGTGATTGTGTAGGGCTTAGGAATCACATCCTATAGCTTTGAGCACTACATATTCTGATTTAGTTTTTTTCCTAGATACCGACTTTCGAATAAACAATGGAAACTGTCATTTGACAGATCTAAGTTTAGCCCCGTGGGTCCCATACGTGGCCACACACATTTTGGTTGGCACACCTTACCGACAGTTCTGTCGATTTCCTGCAACTCTTCAGTTTCAAGTTTTCAGAAAAATGTATTGTCACCGGGATATTTAACCGTTCCAGGACTTTCGACACTTCATTTGCGGCCTTTTGTGGTCTGGAACTCACATCCTACAGTTGTGTGGAATACATATTCTGATTTCATTTTTCCTTAGATACCGAATCTGGAATACAAAATGGGGGGTCCCATTTGAAATATCAAAATTGGGCCATGTAGACCCCACACGGGATTCTGATAGTTCTGTTGATATCCTGCAACTTTTTGCTTTTACACGTTCACCAAAACGCATTTTAACCGAGATATTTAGCCGTTCCGGAACTTTTAACAAGCATTGTATATTATACAGTTATACTTTAAAATGTAAACTGTACAAAGAATATTATTAAATTGTTGCCTTAACCAGAATTATTTTAATGATTATCAGAGTGGCCTTACTATTATTATTATTATTATTATTATTATTTTTAGCAACGTCGTTATTAAACGATAATTGTTAGTTTTTCTTTTCAGTGCTCTCAAATGACTATTTTTTCATTGTTTTATGATTTATAACGTCGTGCGTGTTCTTTTAATATGAATAACATTGACTTACGTCTGTAAGATTCTGGCTGGAGATCACATCTATTATAAAAGAAATTAGAATACAGGATTATACGTGATAGTTAAAATCCAAGATGGTATTGTTACTCTCCTCGCTTTCCAGGAGTTCAGGAATGCGTGGGGGTAATCCTAATAAACGATGGAATAGGCACTACTGATAACGTGTATAAGATGAATGTATGAATATCATTCAAAATAAATATGAAGCAGTATTTTAACTACGATAATGATAATTATCACACAAAATTGGCTCCCACATACAAATAACAAGAATAGCTTTGCATTTGAGACACTGTTCACTAATAATAAAGTTGCAGGTTAGATACTAATAACATTCTTTTGATATTTTAGATTATTAACATTTTTTCTGGCATTATAAAACGAACTCATTATATGGAACCAATGATAAGCACTGTTGCAAAATATTTATATAAGCTCATTTTTCGTACGAAATTAATCGATATTTTAAAAAAAATGCAACGATTATTTTTCACAAATCACTAAGAGCAGGAGTTTATCGCTATTTGAAATTAAACATTTCGTTTCTGAAATTAAAAATTTCGTATTTTGTCACATTTTGAGATATACCATTTCTAAATTTGTCGCTAAGTAAATTATTTTCAGGGTGGAAAAAAATCATGATTTTTTCAAAAAAATCATTTTTGTTGATTTTTTTGATTTAAATCGATTTTTTTTATTTAAATCAAACCTTTTTCTTCGCATAATACAAGTCGTGAACTGAAGAAAAAACATTAGGAATTAGTATTAAATGTTAATTATTCCATTTAAGTGAAAGTATGGGGTTTTAATTTTGAATTAATTCCCAATCGTTAACCTATTCCCAAACAATGTTTCTTAAGCATTAAAGAAAAAGTACAGCAATGTATATCAAATAACACTTTTCTTTTCACGAAAATCACTGATATTTGGCAGGGGCATATTTTTAAGCAATTGGAACTAGCTAGCGGCACGAAATACATATAAAGTATATAAATTTCGCCTAAAATTAATTAACTCACTCTATGACCTATAAGAGGTTCAATGCCATGTTCACAAAAGCTCTCCTGACTTTTATCCTTAGTCAACTGAATCCAGTTTCTATTTTGTATTCTTATTTCTACGAGATCCATCTTAATATTGTCCTCCCATCTGCGCCTAGGTCTTCCTAATGGTCGTTTTCCGATTGGACTTCCAGTTAAAACTGAAAACGTTCCTACTTTCTTCCATTCTCGCTACATGCCCTGCCCACCTGAGCCTCCAAGATTTGATGACCTTAACAATGTTTTGGTGAACGGTATAAATTATGCAGTTCCTCATCATGAAGATTTCGCCATTCCTCATTACCGTTCCTTTTGGTTCCGAATATTCGTTTCAGGATTTTATTCTCAAATACTTTCAGTCTGCGTTCTTCCCTCAGCGTAAGCGACCATGTTTCACAACCATACAGCATAACAGGCATAATTATCGTTTTATATATTTTAAAGCTTGAAATTACTCGACAGAATTCGCGACGATAAGAGATTTTGAACTGAATAATAACACGAATTCCCTGCTTTTAGTCGATATTTAATTTCTTCGTGAATATAGTTTTCTGATCCTATATATTAACCGATGGCAGAACTTTCTTTGTCTTTATGCGATGAGTCTTTGTAAGTCAAAAATTTTCTGCAGGAATTCCAAAATAAAAAATCAAGATGATCAGTTCCAGAAGAAGAAACAGTTGTGATTGTTAAAAATATGCTTTATGTGACGTGAAAAACAGTTCAAATGCAAGTTGTCCGTGCATTTAAGACATCTGTATATAGCAGACACGTTTTTATACTTTTCTGTTGGCTATTTCCTCTGACAATTTTTCCTGCACGGGCACGACAAATTTTCTGCGATCACATCGCAGATCGCGGCATGTTCTGCAATAGGGTCAAGTATCCACTTTATCAAAAGTATTATTCGATATTTAAATGCATCGAAAATTTGTCGTATTACGATCCCGAGGAACTCCTATGTATTTAGTACATAAGTTTCGCCCAAAATTTTAAAATCTTTTTTTTTTTTTTTTTTTTTTGTTTGTTTGTTTCGGAGAGGGGATCGGACCCTTCTAAATACGCCCCTATTATTTGGAAACAAACAAATAGACGTGGACATCTTAAATCAGTTTTCATCTTAAATGTCCATGGTGATTTCCCCTTTGGAATAGAAATTTTAAAACCTTGTGTTACAAAGAGGAGAAAGCAGGGTTCACCCGCTACCCGTTCAAACGGGATTTTCCCTGATCGTTCTCTACATGATACTCGTTTTCATACTGTGCTTACATATTGTGCATTTGAGTCTCATTGTATTATGATTATTATCTTTCATAATCCAAATAACAGAACAGAAATGGGATTTTACTTACTTTCACTTTAAATTAATTCATTTCGGAATTTGATTTAAATCAACGATTTTTATTGAAAAAATCAGGTGATTTAAATCTTGATTAAAATCGTGATTTAAATCAGACTGATTTAAATCAATACACCCTGATTATTTTACAAACTCTAATATAGACCCAATATAAGTAATAAACAATACTACTACTTAGAACAATGAAGTTATTCTTTATGCCCTTACTAACAACAAATTACTTCTTTCTTCTTTTACAAGTCCAAAAACTTAAAACTCACTAGCACAGTATCATTACCATTGCCATCACAGAAGACCATACATTCATTCATTCATTTATTTCGTCTTTTTAGTCATACATATTGCACGATTACGTGTGTATGAATAAGACTCGTCAAGGGTACAAATATATAAAATACGTAGTAATGACAAATACATACCTATTGAATTAAACTACTATGCTACATCTACGATATAAAAGCAGTACATAATAATATATATTTCCAAAACTATCAATAGACAATTGAATTAAGCTACTATGCTACCCAAAACTATCAATAGACAAATTCACTTACATATCTAAAAATTCATTTACAGAATAAAAACAGTGCTGCAACAGATAAGTTTTCATTAACCTCTTGAACTCTCCTTTTTGTTCTGTCCTTTAAATATTCTGAGGAAGTTTATTGTACAATATAGTACCCATAAAAAACATTGGATTCCTTTCATATAACTTAGTGAAGTGCTGTTTGCTGGGGATTTTATCCTTACGCCTGATATCATATTTATGTGTTGATGGTGTGTTAAATAAGTCAATGTTGTTTTTGACAAAGAGCAGCAGTCGAAATATGTAAAGAGAGGGTAACGGCAAAATTTTAAATTCCTTAAATATTGGTTTACATGGGTCGTTTATTTTGGCCCCTGCTATAGTTCTTAAAAGCCTTTTTTGAATTACAAAAAACATATTACTTTTTCGAGAATTTCCCCAGAAGATTATGCCATATGTAAGTAAAGACAGAAAGAGCCCGAAATATAAGTTACGAATCTTGTCGAGTTGTAAAACGTGTTTAATTGATTTTAATGCATAGAGCATTTTATTGAGTTTTTGGGCCAGTGAAAATATGCGAGTTTCCCAGGAGAGGTTGTGATTTAGCCAGTCTCAAAAATTTGGTTGAGTACATGATTTTGTGATTATTTGGCATTATATAAATTTCTACGCACTGCTTATTTTGAATGTGATGGAAATTTAGAGCTGTAGATTTGTCTGTGTTTAATTTTAGTTTGTTTTGGACAAACCAGTTTTCTAAACTACGAGTTGTCTCGTCAATTTTATCGCAGACAATATCATAGTCTGTACCTGTTATTGTTAGGCTTGTGTCATCTGCATACATAGTTGTATTTGCTAATGATACGTCATGTGGCAAATCATTTACGTATAACAAAAACAATATGGGTCCTAGTATCGAACCCTGAGGGACGCCGGTAGAGATGCTTCTAAATTGAGATTTATAAGTTGCTGATTCAGCTGTCTGACGAAAAAGATATTTCAACAGCTTGGGTGCGATTTTGCAAATAAGATTTAATCCATGAGTTAACGACTCCTCTTAGACCGTAACTGTTAAGTTTTTGAATAAGAATGTTATGAGGGACAGAATTAAAAGCTTTGGATAAATCTAGAAACAATCCTACGCATTTTTTGCCTTTGTCCAGGGCCTCCGTAACCTCATTGATATAATTATAGATAGCAATTTCAGTTG
The DNA here is from genome assembly GCF_964235325.1 of Thermobia domestica. NCBI lineage: Eukaryota > Metazoa > Arthropoda > Insecta > Zygentoma > Lepismatidae > Thermobia > Thermobia domestica. Next base: position 233,099,659 of record NC_137463.1, read on the forward strand.
ATTTGCATTTTTGAAACCCGAACTGTGAAGGTGAAATTACATTATGCTTAGATAGGAATGGTATAATTTGGTTGAGAAAGGCTTTCTCTATAATTTTTGAAAAAGAAAACAACAAGGAAATTGGTCTGTAATTTTCGATTTTTGTATTGTCCCCCTTCTTATATAGCGGTTTAACTTTGGCATATTTTAATTTCTCAGGAAAGGTACCTGTCTGAAAGGACATATTGATGAGGTAGGACAATGGTTCCGAGATGTGGATGCTGCATTTTTTGATTATGGCAATTGGTATTTCACCCAGACTAGAAGACCACTTTGACTTCAATGACATTATTATGTTACGTACCTCTCTTGCTGAGGTGGGGCGTAAAAACATGGTACCGATAGTTGTGTTTATCTTGCAAATGTACTGGACCCCTTCTATTAAACATTTTGCAAAAGAAGAATAGCAAACCAATCCTAATTTAGCACATCTTAGTACTTTTTTGGATGGCATTTACTATTTCACCCAAACTTGGGCAACATATAAGCCACGCCTTTTGACATATAAAACGCTTTCCCACTATCCTCGTATACCCACGGCCGAGGACATGCCTGTACCCTACTAACGCACCGCTTCGCAATACCTCGGACCCCCCTACTCTGACTCGGTTAAGATAGCATTCGTGCTTTCTAGGGTTACCTAGCATAAGTTAGTTCGTGTTCTATGCATTAGTATATGTCACACGTCCAGTGTATTTCAAACAATAATCAATACCAAGTGTGCCAGGGTCACAATCTAGTGTTTTGGAGGATAAACTAAATATTATTCCTTTTGGCAGAAGGGGTCCAGAAGCACGTAAAAAACACAAAATTTACAAGAGATGAATGATGCAAATACTTAGACGTAACATAACGTAACCAAATCTAAACTAACCTAAGGCTCATTCCACGTCAAATCACCCAGGTCTAGGGATGTAAAATACCTGGGTATTTATTTCAGCGTGTAAATACCCGGGTATTTACCCAAAATGAGTATTTTATGTTTCAATTACCAATAAATGAACTTTATTGTTGTTAATGAAAAATATAATGGTAATTTGTATCACCTGCAACAGGAGCACTAAATAACCACTAAATTAATCATTTGTTCTTGCGATTAAAGAATGAATTTCATATTTATTAAGTAACACAGTACGGATTTCCTAGTTACTCACCGCTATTTTCTTTCTACTTACACTAAATTTCCTTCTATTACCCTTGGCGGAAAATAATTGACCACTCTACCCCGTAAATTCTTACCTTAGTGTGCCCCTGAGTCGTCCAATCAGTCGCACGGTATAGAATTCAATAGTGGACCAAACCAACACGAAAGTATAAAATTTATGACTGAACATGACGGTGACCAAAGAAAGTGAAGTCAGTTGCCACCAAACTAATCATATACTTTTATGAAGTATTCTGTCTGCCAGCAGCTCCTGGTATTAATGACACGGAATTTAAGTTCTTCTTTAGGTTCGAGTTTGGTGAAATTGCTTTCTCCATTTTTCTCGATCTGGCACATCTTCTTTTATCTTCCAATACCTTCACCAGTTTTTCAAATCACCGATGAGCACACTAACTAAACTATTTAAGTAACACTGGGATCAACTAAAATGAACAACCACTTTTTCTTTAGGTTTACCAAAGTCATTAATTGCGGAAAATGAATTATTAATAATTACTTTCCCATTTTACGGTTCTAAAGTTTACCTTAAAAAATGTGAATAGTACTGATGTAAAATAACTTTTTTAATAATTAACAAAACTGAATTGATATTCGAAATACAGCTTCTTACTTTCTTCACGCAAAATAATGTTATTTTTGTATTTCATCTATTAGGCAATGAGATGTACTGAATTGTCAATTATGCAAAAAATTGGACCAATAAGTTTCTTATATTTCACTCCTGGTTTACTGAATTAACAAATTAAATCTAATTAGGAAACTATATTGTAACATCTAAGTTGTTGATATAGTTATAACAAAGTAAATAAACTCGACTCTAGTAAGTAATAACCTAGAAAATATTTAGGAACTAAACAAATTACACATTTACTAATTTGCCATTCTGTAGAAGTAATTATATGATTACGAAAGTTGCAGAATAATCAAAGTAACTGAATTTAATAAATCGTTCGATCAAATTATTTACTAAATATGCCGTTGAAAGAAAATGATCAATAAAATATGAAATAATACTTTGTAAAGCACTTAAATAACTAATTCCTGATTTTTAGAAGTGTTCACTAAACAGAGTTTAACACTACCAATAATGCTTTGTGAAAGTATTTATTGCAATTTAAAATATTAATGTGATAAAAAAAAAAAGTTAAGTTGTATAGGAAGTAAGTGAAGGTAATATTTATACCTTAAATTATTCAGTATAGAACAGCAATTAACCCCTACCATATTCAGAGCATTATAAATAAAACTATCACAAATTTTACTGTTCTACTTAGAATCAACCGTAAGATCAGAGTAATTCTTCAGTATCAACATCACTATCACTCGTTTCTTTATTTTCATCTGTCACTTTTTTTGCCCTTCCAATGTCTCTGGTGTTTTGTTCTGTTCCATGCCAACAGCTGGTGACTTCTTCCTTATAGACCCCGGTTCTGAGTGTTGCATCCGTGAAACTTCATATATCTTCCAGTAATATGAAAGATATTTTAGTTTCCCTGCCCTCTCCGATGATAAACAATTTATTGTTTTACTATGGTCCAACTAAATGTAGAGAGAGTTCTTTCTGTGGCAGCAGATGTAACAGGAGCACTAAGGATTCGAATGGCGACATCAGCTAATTCACTGATGCCTCGAAACCCTTTCCACCAAAATAGTGAGGTCATTTGTTCCATTTCGTCTCACAAAAACTTCCTTGCTCATATTCCTTCCTTGTCCCTATAGTCAAGTCAAATGTGCTCTCAGTAAACCAAAATTCAACCCAATTTGTTTTCCAACTTTACAAACGAAGTTTACTTCATCAAACAATTCTTCAGCGGTCAATTTGCAGCGCTGAAAAGTGGGATTGAGATCTGCAGCCAGATGAATTGGATCCAAGCCGAACTCACTTCATTCTTTAAATTTTTCCATTATTGACTACTCTTCTGTTTTTGAAAGAATTGACGATGGTAACTGTTCTGTCAGAGTTTGATGAAGGCTCTGGAATTATGAGTGCATCTGAGGCTTATTTTACTCGAAGCAATTAATCAAATCCACTATAGGTTTCACAATGGCTGCAAGGTTTTCAATACAAATCCAGAATACATAATCAACATTTCTTTTCTTGATTTCTGAAAGTAATGACGACAATTCCTCACTCACAGCAAGCGTCGGAAGCCTAGTTTTATTGACAAGCAAACTTTGGAGGCAGTGTAAATGGCTTCCCCATCTTGTTTTTCCAAGCAACTTTAAAGAAATTGTAACCCTTTTCTCCCTTGAGATTTGTGTAAATAGTGCTTGCAAGTGATGTCTATGTTTGTATTAACAACATCAGTTTCACTTCCAGTAATGTCTTTACCGAAGGACATCCGAGTATGTCAGAACAAAGCAAATGAGATGAGCAAGACAACCCAGAGATACTATATTAGGATACTTCTATTTTACTAATATAAAAGCTACTCTGATGTTATACGCGTTGTCTCCTATGATTACTAAATTTTTTTCAGGGTTATATTGTTTACAGAACATTCACAATCTCTTCAGACAAGCAATGTGCATCTTTCAACAACACAAAATCAACAAATACAGGTTAAAACTTTGAAATTACGAAATAAATTATAGATTCATTTCTCAAGTTAGTCCAACCGTCACACTGTAAATGTAGATTTGGAGATTTCCTCTAACTTCATTTTAATTTTCTCTTGCATTTCACTGTGTAGAGCATCCAAGTAACTCGTAACCAGGCGATACTTTGATGGGAGAGCATACGAAGGACGAATTTTCTTTAAAAAAAAAATCAATCCACAAAGGGTGATCACCAAGTGACAGAGGACACCCACTAACGAAGATCGCTGTGGCAATATTTTCGTTAAACACTTCCTGTAAGACTTCGATAACATTCCATACGTCGGTATTTGTTTTAAGAAACATCAATATTACGATTCTATCAAAACTCCTAAATAGTAACATTAAACCTAGAAAGCCATAAAAAGTTAAAAAAAAGTCTGTACATTTTATGGAAATTGATGTAATGTTTTTTACTTCAGCATATTTTCATACAATAAATGCGACTACATCAAGTATATCGAACTCACTTTCTCCTTTCATGATAAAACTACTCTAAAATGTCCTTTTAAGTTCGAAACTAGTAGACCTAGCGCACACTTTTTTCATGATTAACTTGAAGTCTATAATGTTCGACTCGGAAAGATTTTGATAATTTTGGGTGTCTTTATTCAACTAGTTATAGCCTCTGAGATGTAATGCTTTATATCCATGATCCAGCTTTCATTTATCTTTTATTTGTGTGTCGGGTGTCTGAGTTGTTTTCTGTGAAACATTCCTGAGAATTTTAAAATTTCAAAATTGCACGTTTCAGGAAAACCTCTTGGATTGAAGGAGTCTCAAAACATCTGTTCTCAAATGAAAATACACAATAACTTGATAGGGTTCTTGAAAATTGGTGGCGTATTGCAGACTTTACATTTAAAACTGGGTCTGTCTCCCAATGATTCAACAAAGAGGGTTTATATATTATTTCTATGCTTGGGCAATCTAAGGCTTGGTCATACTACGATTTATTTTTTAAAGTCTTGGTGTGAAACTAATCCAAGTTTAAAAGCCGTTCACACCTTTGTGAAGAAAGGCAATAGTTGGGTAAGTATAGTAAAATAGGCCAAGATCAATCTTGAGACGACAAGTGGATGTTAATGTAGGTATCCCAAGGAGACATTAATCCCTCAAGTTTCAACTCGTGATTCTGATTCTCAATCTGATTTGTTCGTGAGCGATGAGTAAAATCGGAAATGTAGTGTGAATTATTTCTCAAGATTGGCTTGATCGACGTTGATCAAACTTTGATGTACATATAGGTGTACACGAGGGCTTTGTCCGAAAAATGTAACAACTCACCCCCACCATTTCGCCCTTTCAAAACATTCGATTCAATACTTTGATTTCCTCTTTACCTATGAAGTTCTTCCGAGGAAAATTATTTTAAAAAAAAATAGATTTTAGATATCGCTTTAATCTAGAATAACATATAATTGTACCGCTGGTGCGCCATGGTTAACTTGCTCCGCACCTGAAGTGGGTAAATTGATTATTATTTTGCATATTTATAGTGAATGAATGAAACATCACGATCGAGAGACCCCAAAACAGAAAAACGTCACCGGTATGGTTAACAATTTTTAAAACTTCATAATAAATTGAACTTTCGTAAAATACCCATTTTTTGGGTAGGTAAATACAAAAGGGTAAATACCCATTTTTTATTTACCTACCCACTGGGTATTTTACCCGACCCACATCTCTACCCAGGCCATGTCACCTAACAATTCAGATTTTAATGAAACTTCGTGTACTTGTTAACACTACTAAGGTATGAAGACCTGTAAAATTTTTCTTCCGAAATCCTAATAGTTTGTGAGAAATACGAGACCAAAGTTTCAGAACTTCAGGCATCCCGGTAGCTCTCGAGGTCATCTAATATTTCGTAGAGCTTAATACAAAAATTCATATCTCAGTATTTAAGCAATGTATCACTTGGAAATTTCTACCCGAGGTTTGTATAAGTCTGTAGAGCTAATAAAAAAAACACCATCAAGATTGCTGTACATTGCCGCTCTTTTTTTTAAAATTGAACCTTAAGGTATGTTCTAAGAGACTGTAAAATAAAATTAGTGGTTTTTAGAATGCTTTGGTTAGTAATTCTCGTTTAACCCTTCAAGACCAACGCGCCAGCTTTTCCTGTCATCTGTAAAGCGTTATTGCCATTGATGCAAGCAAGGTATTGGCAAATTATTGCTCGATTCACTCACACAGGTCTCAAGTAATCACTAAGTATACGTGTTGTTTGTGTTGAAATGTGTGGGGGTTCAGAGAAGCGCGATAACCAGGCTAGAAACATTCATTCTCGAAATTTTATAGTTTTTTTTTTTTTTTTCTGTTTGTCAAACTATTAATATAATCAAAGTGGATTTAATGTCAAAATTGAATTAATTTTCCAAATCTACAGTCCATTATCTTTCAAATAAAGTAGAAATGAAGGTTATATAACAGTCAAGGGGAAGCCAGTGCCAGATAAAAGACCTGCCAACCAAACTTAACCTAACCGCACAAACTAAAGTACAAGCTTTTAGTCATAATGCAAAGTTTTGTATGACTTGAAGAGTATACATTTATTTAACATATTTGTTGATATATGTATCTATAGTGTCAAAGATCTTACGTTCGTAGTTGTTAAATATACAGGGTGTCTCAAAAGTCCCCTGACAAAGGGTAACTATTATTATCATAGTTACAACAAAATGTAAGAGGAAAAACAGTTTCCAAATATGATGTTTTCAATCTAATGTGAAGGATTTTTTAATATCGGACTAGTCGTTTGGGCTGTGCACTCTTTATGTGCCCAATGTTAAACGAAAATGCAACGTTGCCATTAATAGAAGGGCTGGGGGAGGTGGATCAATTTCGTAAAAGTATGATGAATAGGGGTCATGTTTTAAATGGGGGCTGGCCATCGGCACGTTAGCGTAAAAGACAGTAACTTCATTCACTTATGTTGTGGGTCCAGGTAAATGGCAGTATTGCATTTTCATTTAACATTGGGTACATAAAACAGTGTACAGCCCAAACGGCTAGTTCGATTTAAAAAATTCCTTCACTTTAGATTGAAAACATCATATTTGGAGACGATTTTCCCTTACACTTTGTTGTAACTCTCATAATAACCGAGTTATCCTATGTCAGGGGACTTTTGAGACATCCTGTACACAAGGACAAATGTTCGTTTCATGAGCATCCGAATAAAATACTTTCTCTATCTGAAGTTCTAAACTCACTGTTATTTTTAAAGTTATTTTGTAGCTTTTAGTATCTGAGACGAAGTGAGATTGACCGAATTTGCAACTGAGGGAGGGGAGTAAATTTCATTTCTTCATATCAGAACTTTTAGCTGTGAATGTACATGATGCATAATAAACTATCAAATCTAATGCAGTAGTAGTTACGGATTGAAAATCGTTTAGTTAACGCGAACATGCAAGTTGTGTCTTGAACTACCATGTAACGTACCGATTATCGGTCACGATACATTATATTGTTCGTTTGTAAGTTTGAATTTGTGTGCATGTTTAATTTGTTATGATTCGTGCTTCTTATGAATTCGTTATTGATGTTTTCTCTCAGTAAATGTTTGGTACTATGGAGATAATGCATTGATAGTGTACATAATCTCTATCTGCGCCGTAAACAGTAGGGTATGTCCACGGAAACAGCGACAAAATTCATAAAAGAAATATAGTTATAATTTTTAGTCAAGTTGTTCTTTTGATAAAAATATAGTTGTATGTAGCTGGCATCATTATTATTATTTTTTTTTTTTCAGAGAATTACTATTTTCTTATTTTTTCCGTAGGTTACCTTTTATCTACTAAGTTTTAATGTTGATTATATTATACAAGCTTTATTTATTATTTCATAGGTCTTATTTTTTTCTGTCGGTATCCCAAGTAAAATTTCATATAACTGATGAAACATTTTCTTAAAGTTAAGTTCAATGTTCAACTTAATTAAACTATGCTTATTTCAAGTTGTTATAAATGTATGTTGCTTATACTTAATAATAAAAGATCATTGACAAATGTAATGAGTTACCCGACTCTGTGCATATTCCTCTAAAATAAGCAGTCATAAAATGTAAATAAAAATTTAATGTTTTTGCCATAATTAAATTATGAGTGTCCCTATCTTACATAGTAATTTCATGCACATAGCTATGCCAGGACAAAAGAAAATGTACTGAAAAATCACAGCCTCTGAATGTAGGGAAAAAATTTGTAACGTGAGTTCCCATACTATTTTATTTTTTCCTAGGTTTGCTGTATAATATAAAATGACAATATTTGGTAGTTATCTGTATAAATATGACAATTTTACTTTAAAAAAAAAAAGAAAGAAAAAAAAGCGTAGCTTTTAAGTTTACTTGTGGTTAGTATTCTTCAAAACATCCGTCATTACGTAACGTGAGTTACCATGGACATACCTAGTAATATGACGCGGTAGGCCTTCATTCAAATTAATTTGATAACGAGACGTGATATGTTTTATATTAGAATTGTCAACTTATAACATACATGGTATTTAATTGGCCTGTCCATTGTATATCTGCAGACCATATTAGTGGAGAACAATATTAAATAATTAGTACGTATTTATCGGTGATTGTATACTTGAACTGTATGTGCAACACATTATTAACTGCGTGCGTTACGTGCATAATCTGACACGGCTAATGCATAATTAATTGAATTATCAAGTTACATAAAACATACACATATATGATTTGCATCGTCATTGTTTCGGGTCAGTATTTGGTTTGATACTTACTCTTAAGTTTAAAACTGTACGATTTTTTTTTTTTTTTTTTACTGCTAGTCTTCTTTTTCTTCTCTTTCGTTGCGTTATTGTTTTAATATTGCAAGTAACGCGCTGTACCTTTTTTGGTAATGATGTTGGAATTAATTTGCTTGACGTGATTAGGTGAGAGTCAAAATATTATTCTAATACCATTTATAAAGCTAAATTTGTAGGATTTTATAGATATTTAATAATAATAATGCACTTATTTAATAATAACAATGCATGTCTCTAATTCCAAGCTTGCAATGACGGGTATAATAATAATAATTATTATGTGTATGTTACGCTTGATGTGCGAGTAAGTAGGTCAGGTATAACATAGAAGAGAAGAATTCTGTCATTTTTAAGAAAAACGACAGTGACGATGTGGAGCCCTTAGATTTAGAAAATTAACGTGCGAAATTGCAAGAATTAGGCGAACCTGTCGTTCTTGGGCTAACCTTGAATACGTTTGGCAAAAAAAAAAAAAAAAAAAATCAAAATTTATTCAACCTCATGTGGATGTTAGTCGTCACTTTGGAATGTTCACCTTGGCAGTCGTGTAGTTGGCTTGGTGGACCTGTTTTGTCGTGAGCAGTATCAGGACTCGACTGGGACTCATCCCTAGAAAGGAATGAAGGTTTGGTGGTGTCAGGAGATTGTTGATGACGTTTAAATCTGCAGGACTCAGGTAATACAAATTTTCCTTAATCTTGTTGAACAACCAGGAACTCGAAACTTCTAAAATTAATATGGCGCCGATCACACTATCATCATAATTTCTGACGCATGAACTTTAGTGAGTATTCATATTTGTGGTGTTATATATGTGATGAAAATGCTTAATATCAAAATGTCAAGTTAAAAATTTGTGCGGCGTCACACATCCCCGACATTCTTTAATTGTGTCTCCACTGATGTAGTCTAAGTTACGTAATAGGCTGGTAGAATCTTCTGGAACAATGATGGTGACATCGATTGGTCTTTATTGCTACGTTATCTTATTAGTGTTGCTACTTCGACATAGTTGGAAATATATATAGTTTGAATAAATCTAGAAATTAGATCGCTTTGAAATTTTAGATATTTACTTTGTTTTTTCCGGATTACATAACAAGTTTAGCTCATGATGTCGACTAATGTAACATTGATCTCGGTCATGGATGTACCTGAGGCATCAGCTTGCTGCCCTTAATTACAAAATACTAAAGATCATGTATCTAGGTGAATTCTTTAGTTCTAAGGAAGAAAATGGCACAAGATTTAGTTTTCTTAGTAACCTGTTCCCAAGTAATTAATATGAATAATGGAATAACCCAAAAACATTGTCCAGTATATTTTTTTTTCATTTGCATGTTCATTTGTATATAGTTCACGTTTCATTTATTATGTGTGGCTTAATGGCTAGATTAAATGATTTAATGTTACAGTCACAAAGAGCGTTCCTCGTATCTGTCATTGTAGTTTTCTCTCCAAATTTTGAAATGGAAAAATTGTGAAATGATGACATACATAAGTGAGGATATTATCGCTCAGTAAATCGACACATGCTATTTGACAGTGTGAATATTGAAAGAAAATGGGTTCATGAAATATAATGTTGTTAGAATGAGAAGGATAATAATCGGTTCATATGCCTTTTTTTTTTTTTTTTTTTGTTATGCCTTGTACACCTGTAGCAAAATAAGATCAAACCTTTAATGTTAGATATGCATGCTGCCTTTATGACGACGATGGGATAGTCATATTGCATGACCAAAACATTGAAATTTCTTTTATGATACGATTTATTCCATTGTAAGAAAATACAGCCGAAATTCTGTTATAAATTTTAAATAGTCAAAAGTTTATATATTTGATTTATGACTGGAACTTTTAGTAATTCATGATTTCTTTTTTTCTTCTTCGGATCTTACTTGCTAAACTGAATCGATGTTAACCATCTTAGCCAAAATTTTGAATATTTGTTGTATTTCACCATCTGTAAGCAATAAAAGAATTCAATAATGGAAAGGTTGAGTATAATATTTCAAGTTTTATGTTATAATAGAATAATACTACAGTAATGAACGTAACTGCACCTCATTTCAAAAAGTTACAAGAAATAATTTTGTTTCTCACAATCGGTTGCTGCTTTAGCTCAGAATCTTGGAATCTAACTGAGAATGATTTCAATCAATTAATAACTACAAATATACAAAATGTTATTTTAGTTCGTAGTATATTATTTACTTTAGTTTTAAATCATTCTATATAAATACAATGGATTAAACCAGAAATTTCTTCAATTGGCTACTCCAATTCAGGATTTGCCTGGTATGTTTTTCTCTTTTCTTTTCTTTTTGGCATGAAGAGAATATTTTCTTCAGTGTGGCTGTACTAGCAAGAATTATTCTTAAACCAAAATTTCAGTTTTACTTCAATTGGCGACACCAGCCAGAATTTGTCCATTCTGATATTTTGTTCATATACCAAAATTTAGTTTTACTTCAACCAAGCTGACGTGAAAAATCTTGTCTGAGCAATGCGAGTAGGAACATGCCTAATCTTGCCTGATTCTGCATCATTGTGGTCGTACAGTAACTTGTTTATTTCAGTTTCAGCTGTGTTTCTGTGCAGATGTTTATGTCGTGTTGAGTGCTTAAGACTGAATACTTATTGGGGTTGCTGCAAGATAGTGTTGTTCATCCTGTCAAGTGATAATTTGGCCTCCAACGATGTCGCAAAGTGAATTAGAACAGTGCAGTGTAGGAAAGGAAACTAAAAGTGAATGCCACAAAAACAGCTATACACGGGTGGTCAAATTGCATTGTATTATCAGTGCATCCGAGAAAGAATTGTTATCTAGTTGATTTGTTAACTAGTGTTTCTAAACATCATAAAACATATTACTTGAAGAAGTATCAACATTATCAGACAAGTTGTTTTGATCCCTTTAATTGCCACAAGTATGAATATTATTAGACAAGTTGTTTTGATCCATTTAATTGCCACAAAAAACCAATCACTAACGCTTTGCGAAAATTAAGTGTTGATTTTGCTAATGAAATTAATAAAAACATTGACTCTGTAAAGGCTATTCCTGGACAAAAGATATGCGGTAATTGCAGAAACAAACTTGGGATTTCCTTTGAATGCAAAGACGTGGCCGGATTTAGTGAACACGATGTATCTGTTTTAGAAGAATTTGTCGCAAAAACGAAATTGTAGAGCATCTTAATTTTTCACTTACAACATTAGGGGAGTCACCTCTAAAAGTCCATGGCATTCCGTCACACAACAAGCCTGACGAAAAAAAAAAAAAAAAAGTTTGACTCAGCAAGTTTTGCTCTGAAAAGTAAAATAAGCAAAGTTGTGAAAAGAGCTTGTCTCTAAACAAGATTCTTGTAAAATTTCAAAAGATGTGAAACAAAAGGCTCATGATATGGATAAATTTCTTGATTTAATAAGGCCAAACTCCAAGGTAAAATCACTAGAAGAGAAAAAGAGTACAACTGTTAACTTTAGTGCCCTCATTTTGGAGCAGGACACAAAATGTCGATGAATTTAATGTGAGTGAATATGCCGTTCGGCAAGCAAGGCAAGTTCTGAAGAATAAAGGAACTTCAGCGCTTTCTGAATTGAGAAAGGGAAAACAGCTGAGTGAAGGTACAATTCAAGTGGTAAAGAATTTCCACGTTGATGATGAATATTCCAGAAAAAATTGTAAAAAACAGTGAATATATCAAAAAATATTACACATGGAGAAGCGATTATTACTTGGGAATTTAAAAGAATTACACTCCTCATTTAAACATCAACATCCTACCATTAGAACTGGATTTTCTAAATTTTGCACGCCAAGTTCTAAGTGGTGTGTATTAGCAGGTTCTGCTGGGCCGTGTGCGTGTGCACAATACATCAAAACGTTATTCTCTTACAGCATGCATGTCATATAGAAGAGACATCAAGACTTGATCCGTCCTCTGGTTAGTTCTGTGCATAGTCGGGATTGCATGCTGAGGCATTGTTCCGTGTGTCCCTCCAGTGAAAATTTGAGGCAGCTTCTGATAGCAAAATTCCAGGATTTTGATCCTGGGGAGGAAGTAACATATTACCAGTGGGTATCAACGGACAGAACAGAATTGGTGAAAAGTACTGTCACACTGGACGAGTATGTGATAATTTTGATACGAAAGCTTGAAAAGCTTGCGCCACATTCATTTATTTCCACGGCACAGTCACATTTCTTAAATGACAGAAAGAAAAATCTTGTGCCAGAGACAACCGTCGTTCTGATGGACTTCAATAAAAATTATTCCTACATAATTCAAGACGAAGTTCAAGGATATCACTGGTCTACTGATTTCTGTACCCTACAGCCAGCAGTACGATATACACGTCTTCCTGGATCTGCAGACCTGAGTGTTTCTAGTTTGTATGTGATATCAGATGACTTGGAACACACTGTCGCATTTGTTTATGAGACTCAGTAACAAATACCTTCTTTTCTGAAAGAGCAATTTCCATATGTCAAAAATGTAAATTACTTTAGTGATGCATGCGATGCGCAGTACAAAAATTGTAAAAACTTCATGAACTTGTGTAACCATTATGACGATTTATCCTTAAGTGCAACATGGTCATTTTTTGCTACAAGCCATGCTAAATCCCCATGTGATGGTATTGGTGGGACAAGTAAACGTCTGCTTACTAAAGAAAGACTTCAAAGATGTTCCGATTTTTTAAATACGCCAGAAAAAGGTTTTACCTACTGTAGATCTCGCAATTGAACATATAAATTTCAGACTGCTGAAAAAAGAAACTCTCATAGATACACGCAAAAAAATAAAAAATCGTTTTTCTGGTGCAAAAACAATTCCTGGAACATGATTATATAATCAGTTCTCTCCTCTAAGCCAAACCTGGATTGGGACAAAGCGAATGAGTGCTGATCCAGATTTCGGTTCCATTTTTCATTTTACTGAAGAAAAGGCATCTTCTCGAATGAACATCGCGGACATCATCACTAATTCGTATCTTTTGTGTGTTTACGATAACCATTTTTTTTTTGGGGGGGGGGTTAGCGTTAGGTAAAGATGAAGAGGAAAATGATGTTGAAGTCAAGTTTATGCATCCTTTTGGACCAGCTCCATCCTTTTACTGGCCTTCTGCAGGAAAAGACGACGTGTTTCATGTTCCGATATCCAATATTATTTTTTCTGTGTGCGCCCCCTTTACTAAAGGTACTGGAAGAATATATTATTTCTCAGATAAGGAGGTTCAGGTTGTGGATGAACAATACTGGCTGCGTTTTGCTTAAACGAAGTAGTAAGTTCCTTCAGTCTCAAATAGTGAAATCCAATCACTGTGATGGGCACATGCTGAAGTAAGAAATTGATTTCATGCACAAGGAGTTTTCCACATTTCTTTGGTTACAAATTTTCAATTTAATGTAGTGGAAAAGTTCAATCATTATTTTTATTTCGTTATGAAGACTAAAATGTAACTGTCGTAAATGTTGATAAAAAGAAGTACGAAACTGAGTTTTAATCTGTACTTCGTATTCGCCTTGTTGTTATTTGTAAATTACCTAATCCAGTACTGCCCCCACCCCCGGACTGTCATATAGCCTTCATTTCTACGTTATTTGAAAGATGGTAATAGTATACACGAGAACCCCCTGATCTGCGTTTTTTCTGTATTCTATTACCACTTCTACACAAAATACCATAAATATTCTACGTATTGCAATAGTAAAGTGCACAAGACATGCGATATGCGTTAAATTCCCCCCCCCACACACACATAGTCATAGATAAAGTACAAGGGCACTACACATGCAGATATAAAGTACAGGTACGTCCTTTTTTATTTTCGTATCAGTCGATAAGTAAATAAAAGTCGCTTTGTAAGTTCGTACATACTCAATGAATAATCCCTAAAAGTACGAGCGTCCTGCTCCTTCGGGAACTGATGCAGCTTCATGTATACTATATCCCCGAATTATTTTTCAATTGGGAAGACGTACTTTCATAAAAGTAATTTACAAATAGGAACAACAGGACGAATACGAAGTACAGATTAAAACTCAATTTCGTACTTCCGAAAAAAGTCTTGGACCCCTTCTGCTAAACATGGGGCTTCTTTTTTTTTTTCGTTTCGTCCGGCGATACAGCAGTAATGCTAAGATGAGACCCCCATATATTTTCATTATTTATACACTACTCTTGTATTAAAAAAAAAAAAAAAAAAAAAAAAAAACATTATTCTTTCGTAAATTTCATAAACCTGTGCTTACCTAAACTGCGATAGCACCAAAATGTATGTAAGGGACGATGCATTTTCATTCACTTTATATTTGCATCCAGATTATAGAACTGCACCGCTTTCTTCTTCATCAACTAAATGCCAGAAACTGCAAAAAGTTGGAGAGGTCTTAAGTAATTAAGTATATACTAAATTAATAAAAACGTTTTACGAAAGTATATGCATCATTAACATTGTTCTTGTTCCTAAAGTAAGAGGATGGAAAGTGTGGGAATAACCCATTTCACCTGCATAAATAAATAATTCACAATAATAAACTTATTCTTGTATTGAGACCATTATCGGTCAAATAGGTGTGTGCACCAGCACTAAATCCTGTGTGCTATATTTGTAAAATTGTCTTATGTGTATATCACACGGAGGATTTGTGATTCAGGAATAAAATTGAATAAATACAGGACACAATTGGGAAGATAGTACACAATCGGGAAAAAGGTCAAAGTCAGGAAAAGGTCAAAATCGGAAAAGAAGTTCAGACAGTGAAAGAGGGCTGAAAACCAACTTGAACAGGGAAAAAAGTTAGAGGAAAGTGGGAAGTATAAAATGAACAAGAGAAGAGTATAAAAAAGAAAGGAATATACAAATAAATTATCCTTAAATAATTCTTCGTCCAAACAAGTGTTATAAAACGCAATTCACATGAATGTTATTATTGTCTACAATTTTAACATTTTTATTAGATCACAGAGACAATATTAGCTGATGGTACTCACAATGAATAGAATGGCTTTTGCAGAAATCGTGCAATTTGTTATGCAACACCTTTTCATTTCAAATTTACATATAGAACTTGGGTTCCACTCAATTGATGGTGTAAAATTGAAAACGTCTTGGCTTTGTTACTTTTACCATGTACAAAATCTTTCTCAGATTAACTTTACACGCTCCAGTTCGTCTTCATTTGCATCCAAAGTAGGTCTGGTTTAGAAGTATTTTGCGGCAAATAACGTTGGAGTGTCTTTATTGATAAGCCATGTTCAGTTCAATTGCACGAGAAATACTCACTAACTTGATCTATCATAGATGGTCCTTATTAGCTACCATTCTTTACGAACCACATAAAGCTACTAACTGTAGTATACAAAGTAAATTGCATTATATTTCGTGGGAGTTTAGCATCCCTTTCAACACTAAGGTTATAATGAGACATGGGCCTACTGTTTCACGTGGAATCCGAAACATATGGGATTACGCCAGGAATCGAAACCGGATCTCCTGGGCCAAAGACGCGTATGTTAACGATATAGTTCAAGACAATGTAAATTTAACCTTGCTTTTCTTTAGAATGAATATACCTTGGTCAACTTTATATCCAGGGGCTCATTTTGAAACACACTATTTTAGAGGAAAAAGAAAAAAGGTATCTCCAAATATTCAGTAGCTTGGCTAACTTAACCCAATTTCATATACTAAGTTCAACTAATAAAAAAAAATATTTTGAATGAAAAGCAATTTCTAATTTACATTCGCAACGGATTTTTTTTAAAGCAATCGCTGAATCTTGTCAAGTGGTAGACCGTCAATGAGATCTTAGCAAGTGTGCCATCTAGCACATGTTAGACATGAACTTACAAGTTATGTTACTATTATCATATAATTATTTAATATGAACTTCTGAAAATAAAGTCATAGATTAAATTTGGAAATTATCATTTATTGTTTCAATAAAAAAAATCGAATTACAACTGAAGAAGGCGGTTATAAAATTTTGAATTATCGTTTCAAAATAAATTTGAATCTTTACACTGCTTCAGTTTTTACATTCGGTCAGTATATAACTTCCGATAAACATTATTACGAATGTAACATGTTTTACATATCCATAGCTTGCCGGTACAAAGGGAAAAAAATAAACATATAGATGATACAGTATTAGTAGCTTCTTTGGCAGTTAAACATAGAATATTACGCTTCAATGGAACAATCCTATTAATTCTAATTATTCATTGATCCATTCATTTTTCATTTGTGATTCAGGAAAGTGTCAGGAATAAATAAATACAAAAAAATGAAGAGAAAATATGTTTCGTGCACTTTCGTCACGTATTGCATATGTGCCCTCTTGTGTCACCTCCAATCTTATATACTACATCATTATCATTATTATTATTCCTTCTTAGGAATCATAAAGTATATGTTCGTAACATATTCTTCATTTGTTTCTATGACACCACAGGGTCACATTTTCTTACAACATCACAAACACTAGAGCTCCCTCGTGGCTAAGCGGTTAGCATACGCGCCTTTGGCGTGGGAGACCCGGGTTCGATTCCCGGCGGGAGCTCATGTGGTTCGGATTCCACGTTAATCAGTAGGTCCATGTCTCATATAGCCTCGCTGCTCAACGGGACGCTAAACTAAAATCAACTCAACTCATCACAAACACTACATTGATTATTAATATGAATGAGTGTGCACTATATATACAAATGAATATGAAATGTGAAAAAAACCTACATTTACAATGTTTAGCACTTTCCTGATTATAATGTGAACATAACATTTTTCCCTATGGATTAATATATTCAAAGAAAAAGCGGCACGTTGAGCATAACTAACCTAACCTTTAAAACTACATAAGGACATCACGTTAGAAATCTGTACCGGAAGCTAATTTTGTAATTTTACCGAATGCATGCTAAGAATTTAATAATAGTATTAGTGGAAGTACTACGATAATCCCATGAGATGTGTGACGCAACACGAAATTTTATTCATACATGGTTGTCATGCTATTGTTACGTATTGATAAAAAATTCGTGAACAGTCATTAATTTCCAATGTTTTAGTTTTTTCACCGCAGTAATGGTACCCTAGATCTTGTTGCCTGCAGTATGGATAGTTCAGGCCAAATAAATAAAGAAAGGTTTTATCTTATTACACGTTGTTTGTGTCACCTCCACAATTCCGGACTCCGCCCTTACACCAACAGCTGAAATGGCGAATTACACCAACAACTCATAAACCACCTGCCACATATTCCTTGTAGCATTTGTAGGTGGTTGGCTACGGCAACGCATTTTTCCAACGGTATTAATACTTAATTTAGATTTCAGCCTCCAATTATTTTTATCCAAAGTACTGTAGGTTGGATCGAGATACAAAATTTTATAAGGTTTAGTCCTAGACGTGTAACTTATGCATTTAAATTTCAAATTTCTATGGAGGACTGAACGCGTCGCCTATTCCTTAGCACTACACAAATGGCTGAGCGTCATGCAATACCTGGCAATTACATAACCCAGGCTACACAATATTTTTCATATTATAATAACTAACATTTTATCATAATTAATTTCCTAAAATTTTAAAACTCAATGAAGTATTAATATATATGATATATTTAACTACACAAATGATTGCTCAAGCTAAGAACAAAATATTTATGTATATCACCAAATCTCGCCTTTCCTACTAGCTTGAGTAGACCAATAGACGCCCCCATCTCTTCAGAGCGTAAACACTGGAAGGCGCCATGTTTATTTTATTACCCAGCATGCAACGCGCAAGCAATAAGTAAATACCGATTATCGATGGTTGATTGTATAATCATCACAAAATATAAACCTACTAGTGATTGACTTAATTTATTGACATCATGGGTAAGGTTTAGATAATAAGAATTTTTCTGTTATTATGGTAATATAAACACATAATAGACTTTACGTAGAAAATTTAGAATGATTTGATATGATGTCAAAAATAATTTGTAATTGATATTAGTTATATGTGAATATAGTGTACAGTTATAGAATAACCCCACCATCCAGTGACTTGTATTAATAGTTAAGAAACATTTCAACAACTAACGTTAATAGCTAACACGTAAAACCAAATAAAACGTGTATTTGAACTAATGGCACGACTATACCAAACGGGGGCCACTCAACAACAATGTAATGTGAGGTACCATAAAAGGGTACGTTACAATTTAGGGAAGGCAGGGAGGGCATTTGCCCCCCTGAGTTTGAGATTTATATAGATTTTATCAATAGAATAGTAGTAAATCAGTGAAAAACGCGAAATTTTACTTATGTCAAGGGGCTTTGCACTCCAAGCCAAATCTGAAATGACGCTACTGTTTACATCGATTTAAACTTTAAACCAGTGGTTCTCAAAGGTTAGCCTCCTGAAGGGGACTTGAAGAACAAGCGAAGAATCAGAAGCAGACTACAGAAATAAACTATAAAATTGTCAATAACTTAACAGATGTTACATGTTTGATATTTTGTCTTTCTTATACTTCCATTCGAAACTTTTAAGTAATTAAACAATAAATATAAACAGATGAAAACAAGTCGAGTGGTTTGAGGTTTCGAGTACCGTTCAGCAGCAAAGCTATATGAGATGTGAGCTACAGCTTAACGTAAAATCCTAACTACATAAGTTCTCGCCGAAAATCAAACTCAGGTCTCCCACGCCGAAGACGTCAATGCTAAGCATATAGCCACGAGGGAACTAAAAATGAAAATATGGTTATTATTGTATTATCGATATTATTATTGAAGACGAGATTTCAATGCTGAATCTGAAATCAGACAAAAAAGAACATACGGCCAATCAGTGGGCCCACACAGCAAGGAATATTTTCTCAACCAAAAGAAAATATTTTCCTTGGTTTCCAAAAGGTTTTCCTTCTCTGGAGATTTCCATGCTGGTTTCCCTAATGTATTCCGAATATTTCCGGAAAATATTTTCCCAAAAATGTTTAGAAAACATTTTAGAAATTACCGAAAGTACATTTTGAGAATGCTAGCCGGAAAGTATATCCAGGAAAATATTCACAAAATGTATTAGAAATATTTTATTGGATGTAATCTAATATGTTTTCACTATTGAGAAGGAAAATATTTTCGAAATGATAATAAAAATGTTTTCAATATATGATATGGGAAACAATGAAAGGAAATATATTCCATATATTTGAAAAATGTTTTCTAATAGATTATTTGCAATATTTTCTATTTTTACAAGAAAACATATTGAATATATATTTTTTAAAACGTTTAGAATATTTTAAAAATAAATTCTTTCGTAATATAAGAAATATTTTTCAGAAATGTTTTAAAAAGGTTTACTTAATTTTAACAAAAGTATTTTGGTAACCTTCTGTTATAACTTAAATGGAATATTTTCGTACAATATTTTAGTTTTATTTCCAGAATATTTTATCGGATTTTGAATATAAAACTCTAAAACAGGGAAAAGTAAACATATTAAAAATTAATAGAAAATGTTTTCCGTTATGCTTTGGAAAATATTTTGTGTTTTTAGTAAACAACATTTTCTGATATATTATAGAAATATTTTTACATTGTTTTCAGAATATACTCTTCCGTTACTGGAGAAAATATATTTCTTGTTATATCTGAGAAATATCCCAAATACTTACCGGAAATATTTTTAGAAAATGTTTGAAAAACATTTTATGAAGTACAATAAGTATATTTTTAGAACGTTAGAAGGAAAATAATCTAAGGAAAATTTTCACAAATTCTACTATTGTGTTGAATGTAATGCAATATGTTTTCAATGTTGAGAGAGAAAATGTTTTCAAAGTAATACTGAAAATGTTTTACATACATGATATAAAAAAGAGAATAGGAAATATATTCCATAGATTTTACAAATGTTTTCCAACGTGTTATTTGCAATATTTTCTATTGTTACGAGAAAACGTATGAAATATAATTTTAAAAATGTTTCGAATATTTTAAAAATAAATTCGTTCGTAATATGAGAAATATTTTCCAGAAATATTTTTAAAACACCTATTAATTTTGTATGGAAATGTTTTTTTACCTTCTACTGTAAATTAACCCTAGGAAGTCCAAGAATTTTTTTTTGTCTCAAGTAGGTCCAAGGGGGGGCTTCTCGAACCCACAGTATAACATACTATAACTCACATAATGCCATCTAACAAGAAATGAATATAGAATAAGCATTCAGAACTTATTCGTGGCTGATATGTTGTTTCCCATCATAAAAACACAATCCTTGTTAAATACAAACGAAAAAATCTAAGTTCAGGAAATATACTTGTAGAAAATATGTCACATGGAAGACCAAGGAGGGGGCTCGATGAGCCCACTACTTAGAAATAATTTTTAATTTACAAGTTACTAAATAATACCGCACATTAATGATGTGGATTTATCAAAGAAGTAATAATAGACAACAAATAAAATTCTCAATATTTTAATCAAGACTTACGACGGAGTTTTTCAGGAAATATACTTGTAGAAATTATGTCGCATAGAAGTCCAAGGAGGGGGTTCGATGAGCCCACTACTTTGAAATAATTTTTAACTTACAAGTTACTAAATAAAAATGCATATTAATGATGTGGATTTATCAAAGAAGTAAAATGAAATTGTAAGTTTTACGTCCCACGGCTATGCCGGTTAGGCTAAAGGAGACGGTGATGATGAGAGATGAGTGAAATGGTGGAATGAAGAAAGTGGGAGGAAACGGGAGAACCCCGAGAAAACCCACGAGCACGGTGTTTTTCCAACACAAAGTTCACTTGGCGGGGGCTGGGATCGAACCCGGGACCCCAAGCACCAGAGGTGAACGCTCTACCACTGAGCCACCGCGCCCCCCTATCAAAGAAGTAATAATACACAATAAATAAAATTCTCAATATTTTCATCAAGACTTACGACGGGGTTTTTTCAAGAAATACAAACGAGCTTGGACTTCCTAGGGTTAAATAAAATATTTTCATACAATATATTAGAATTATTTTCAGAATATTTTATCTAATGTTTAATTTAAAAAGTTAAAACAGATATTAAAAATGAATATAGTTTGATGTTTATGAAATATAGTTTGTGCTTTTAGCTAATAGTATTTTATTATATATCAAAGAAATACTTTTACATTATTCTCATAATATATGGTTCTGTTACAATAAAAGTACATATTCCTTGTTATACGTAAAATGAATTTTATCGGAAATGTTTCTGAAACATTTTTCTAATTTAAATATGTTGGAGAATATATATATATATATATATATATATATATATATATATAGAGAGAGAGAGAGAGAGAGAGAGAGAGAGAGAGAGGAAAGTTACCAATACCAGCCCCCTATCCCTAATTCGGCACCCCAGTCTCTAGCGCTTCTATGAAGCATAAACAGCCAAGTGTTGTGCTGGGCACATTACTTACTCCTTTTAAGAAAAGGCGCTGATATTAGAAAGTAATCCTACACAGTTTGGGAACTAAGAATCAGTAGGGTTTGTGATTTGAGTGACTTGCAAGTTTTGGTAGTGTCAGAGAAATCTGAAGTTTCACTATAAATGAGTATGAGTAGGCAAAATTTTCATTATAGTAGCTAATTAAGGAACTACAAAGTAAGTAAATACGTGTTTAGTATTGCATTATAAGCTTTAATTGCGAAACTATTACGTTTGTTTACGCTACAGTTTAAAGTGGTATAACAACTACATGAGCTCCCAGCGGAAATCGAACCATGGTCTCCCGTGCTCAAGGCGTATATGCTAACCTTACAAACGCAAAGAAATTCACAAAAGCACACACACATACACACACACACACACACACACACACACACACATATATATATATATATATATATATATATATATACAGGGTGTCTCAAAAGTCCCTTACCACAACTATTAAAATCCAAATGGATGTACTTTCAGCAAATTTGATATGGTAGGTGAACTTCAGGGTTAGGGCGACACTTTCTGGCGTAGGGTACGCGGACGGCCGCCATCTTGAATTTAACGTTTTTGTTACAAACGCTACGTGGGTCATGTGATACATGACCATAGGTTAGAATTTCACCAGAAAACCGAATCTAAAGTCAAAATGCATTTATCTTTATGCGGTAAACAGTTATCCACAATTGCAAGTGTGACTTTCGTATTACATAATGTGCTCAACATGTTGTCCGTGCTGGGCAATGAACGTGTTCAGACGCTTCTCCCAGTTGCTATGGATACGTATTAAGGTTTCTGAGGATATTTGTTCAAAGGCAGCCATGATACGTTGTTCCAGATGGCGAACATCACGAACTTTCACAGCATTCACCATTGCCTTCACATGTCCCCACAGGTAGAAGTCAAGGGGGGTTAAGTCGGGTGATCGGGCAGGCCATTCCACTGGTATACGTCGACCAATCCACGTCCCAGGGAATTGTTCATCCAGGAACTGACGCACCTGGATGCCATAATGGGGAGGTGCACCATCTTGTTGGAAGAACCTGGGGAAGGTACCATCTTCGGACATCAGAGCCGGCATTATGTTTTCCTGCAACAACGCGAGGTATCGGTCTGCATTTAACGTTCCTGGAATGAAAAACGGACCGACGATCTTTGTTCCCCATATGCCTGCACATACCATAGTTTTCCCTGCACCGGTCATTTTCGAGGGATCTGTCCAAGCGGGGTTGTCACGGGAGCAATAGCGCATGTTTTGCCTATTGACCTCACCATTTACGTAGAAATGGGCTTCATCGGAAAAAAAGTATCTGCATAGCGAACTGCGGATTTACCCTCAATTGCTCAATAGCCCACTCGCAAAACTGAACGCGACGATCGGGTTCGTCCTCCGACAAATGTTGCTGCAATTGCATCTTATATGGATGCCACTTATACCTTTGGAGCACTCTGTGCACTGAACTGTGACTCACGGCACACTGCATTGCTAAACGACGTGTGCCTCGCTGCGGCGACTTCGAGAAGGAGGGCAGCACGGCAGTAGCTGTTTCTTCGTCCCTGGCTGTCCTTGGCAGTCCATTACGGAGTCTATCCACAACTGTTCCCGTTTCTTCGAATTTGGTCAATAACCGTGCCACTGCGATACATGTGTTCGTTGTGGATGACGCGCATTGAAAAATCGGCAGCCACAGCGCGGGCACTTGTCGCGCCCCATACTTTGATGATCTGGATGCGTTCGTCCCTCGTTAAGGGCATGATTCACAACCTGCAAGACAAAAGAAACGCAGTCAAATGCACAACTTCAATTGTTAATAACTATTTACCACATAGATAAATGCAATTTGACTTCTGATTCGGTTTTCTGGTGAAATTCTAGCCTATGGTCACGTATCACATGACCCACGTAGCGTTTGTAATAAAAAAAGTTAAATTCAATATGGCGGCCGTCCGCGTAACCTACGCTAAAAAGTGTCCCCCTAACTCTCAAGTTCACCTACCACATCAAATTCGCTGAAAGTACATCCATTTGGATTTTAATAGGGGTGGTAAGGGACTTTTGATACACCCTGTATATATATATATATATATATATATATATATATATATATATATATATATATATATATATTGTTGAGTTGATATTGAGTTTAACGTCCCTTTTAGCAGCGAGGCGTGGACCTACTGATTAACGTGGAATCCGAACTAAATGTGGACGTCTTTTAGGCCGCGACTCTATTACTTCCGAATGCGATTGCGAATGCGAATTTCCCAGCACGTGTAAATAAATTGGAGAGGCCTCGACTAGTTCCGACCAGCAAATTGTGAAAAAACCGACGAGAAGATACGAATGATCCCAACCTGTTGGGATTGTTCGTCCGAATACGTGCGAAGGAGATTTATCTGCAGAGGAATTGAGCTCTACGAGAGAAATAAAGTTTGTTTTGCGTGAAAGCAAACGACGTTGCAAGGTGCGGAGATAAAATAAAAAATAAAAATGGAAGTAGATGTTCATGGTTTAATAAATTGTGCTTTTGATAAAGTTGCATTGTGGAACCAAGCTTATCCAGATTATCACAAACGACACATCGTGAACAAATTATGGGCAGATATAAGCAAGGAACTTGGCGTGGAAGGTATGTATATTTTTCTTTGTTTTGTCTTTAAAATAATGAAGATTTAATTAATACATGAACTCCAACTTTTTATTCAACTTATTTTTCCTTTCTGTTCCTTAAATAATGATTTTAGGAATATATGTAATTATTGACAAATATGTTTGAAATAGCAAAAACGGGTTCCTTTTACTCATGGAGAAAAGTTACTTAGAAAGTAGATTGATTATGTAATCTCTAATTTTATTTAGTTAATTTATTTTAAAGTGAAAATAGTAGCGGTTACCACGAAAGCATAATAATAAAGGGAGCGACATTCAGTCTATTTTGCACACAAAGGAAATGCCATTTATCCTTTGAATGTGCAAAATATGTCATTTATCCGCATTCGTCTTCTTCGTGCTCTCAAGATTTTAAGGTACGAATTTTGAAGCAAAAATATTTCACATTGAAGAGTTGAAAGAGACTTTGCAACTTGATTCGCATTCGCAATCGCATTCGGAAGCAATGGAGGCGCAGCCTTACACGTCATTCTATTACCTGTAGTATGCAGCGCCAGGGGCAAGTATATGAACCAGCGTTGCCAGATCTAGCATAATGATGCTAGATCTAGCATAATTTGCATTTCTTTAGATCTAGCATCTTGCTTTTAGCATCCTACCCAAATCTAGCATAATTTCAGCAAGTTTATCAAAAAGCCGTAAAACCTGAAGATGAGAAACAAGTTGGTCGTGGGAAGAAAAAGAACGGCAGAAATGTATCCTCTTTCATCGATTCATATAGTCGGTAAACCATGCAGGCAGTCTTATTTTCCGAAGTAAGTTAAAAACGGCTTTGGTTTTTTTTTTTTTTTTTTTGTGGCTCCACCCACAGTTTTCTAATCCTTTAACTGCGAGGCATGGTCGGAGCTATGGGGGCCATTATCCCCCCAACTTTTTGACAATTTCACCATCTTTATTTCTGACTTCATGACCACCTTTATTCCTGAAATGAAAGGTCAGGAACCGACCAAAAATTTGCCCCCCCTCCCAGCAGACAATTCCCAACTCCGCTTATGCTGCTAGGTAATTTTCTTTCAAAATATGTAAACAAACACTTTGCATTTATTTATACGATATATACGCCATTGAGTCTGGCAACGACTGCACTAGTTTAGTTGAGTTAAAGCTTTGGTGCGTGAAGTATTGAGTTCCATCCACGCATTCTTGAGCTCTGCGTATTTTAAGTTACGTTATCGTATCTCAACTTCGTTCTTTTTTCTTTTAAAACTCCTGAAATAGTAATTATGAGGATCTAGCATAATTTGACCGAATCTAGCATAATTTCGATCAGGTTTTGGAATAATTCCAAACTGTCAGTCTGGCAACGCTGATTTGAACCAGCGAGTTTTGAAAACAAATGAGTGTTAGATATTGGTGGACCATTCGTTTGTGAAGATGAATACAAATAAATTGCTTGAAATATTCCTTCCATTGAAGAAGATAGTAACTTAAGTCGAAATGTTCAATAGAGATCACCTAACGAATTTAGCATTTGGAGCCTACTAAGACTACATTTAAGTCGGAGGCGAGAAAAACACTGTTAATAGTGATGAAGAAAAAAAAAGGAGCAGCAAAGAAGCTAACATTTGAAACAAGTAAGTGTTTATTTATTTATATATTTATATATAACATTTGACAAATTTCTTCCATATTCAGGTTAGGGTAGAACTTTTCTTCTGAATAATTCTTTTCTTCTGAAATTTACTACGAGTGTACATTTCCCGATTATACATGTAGTATCAGTATCAATAGTACCCTGCAAAATCATTATCGAATTATATTCTTACAAGAAGACAGTTATAGATATGCGACAATCATTTTGGACATGAGTGTACATAGGGATATAAATAGAATATATTTTATTATAGTTTGGTTTGCGCATGCGTATCTTTTGGTACATAAATTAACAAATGAATGTAAGTTTATCTGAAAAGTCGAAGTTTATGCTTTCTTTCGAGCACTTCCGTTTCGAATTTTAAAATTCTATTTTACGGTTGGTAAGACCTAGTTACCCGCTTCTCGAAAAAAAAAATTGTATTGCTTGTGTGTGCAATCGTTTTGTCGCAAAAATTCGAGAAACCGTCAAATTTTCAAAAATCACTTTTCTCGAAATCACCATAATTTAAAATCCTGAAATGTTGTCAAATTGTTCAACTTTACATGAATAATAAACACACCAAATAGCATTGTCGACCAATGCTTCATGAATGAACTACAGCCTCTTGAAGTTAGCGAAGTTTCATTAACTTCAATATCACCGTTGGCAACACTGAAAACAATGAAAGTGCAACAATTTGATGATGTTTGTGGTTCACATTCATTAAACAAAGAATAAAAGTTTTTCCTGGCTCCTTTTTATTATTTTGATAAAAAAAGCTCTCTGAAATAATAAGATGAGCCTCCCCTTACTCCGTTTTCTTAAACCGATGTAACCTGAGGTGAAAATTACGATTACGAAACAAATTTTAAACTTACTTAAAATGGTTTTCGGAAACAAAGTTTCACTGATTTTTTCCACTCTGAAGTAATTATTTGCTTGCTTATGGGGCGTTTACACTTGGTCGATTTAGTCGCACGGCTAAATCGACTCGTTGGATTTGCGACTAAATCGTAGCAACTAGACCGAATGAGATCGATGGATGTGTTCAGTTGTTTTAACCGAAATTGAATGCTGCTTGTCGACTCGCTCTCCTCTGGTCGATTCGAAATCGACTGGCAATTTTAATGATGTCCAAGCAAAAAGTAATTGGTAGAATTTGCGGTGTTATAGCAGAAGAAAACAGAATCGACCACAGAAAATAGAACGTCTTTCAATTCAGTTGTTAGTCGATTAGTCGCTTTCGATCAACAAGCGATTAAGTTGAAGTCCTGTTTACACGGTCGATTAAGTTGAAAGTGACGTCAATTCAATTGAATCGAACGCAAATCGACCAAGTGTAAACGCTCCTTTAGTGTCTTCTTCGCTAATAGCATGTCACCATGGCAGATACTCCAATAGGTGTTGGTGCACTCACAACTCGTAGCACGTTGTCGATAGTCACAAAACACTTATATTCTCTTCTCTTATTCTCTTCTGGAAACCTGTACCCTGTTGAAGGTCCATGTGGAAAGAAAGAAAAAAAATGAAATGAAATCTTGGGAGTTTTACGTCCCACGTTTATGCCGGTTAGGCTAAAGGAGACAGTGATTATGAGAAATGAGTGAAATGGTGGAATGAAGAAAGTGGGAGGAAACGGGGGAATTCCGAAAAACCCACCAGCACGGTGTTTGTCCACCACAAAGTCCACATGGCGCGAGCTGAAATCGAACTAAGGACCCTGAGCACCAGAGGTGAACGCTCTACCACTGAGCTACCGCGCCTCCTGGAAACACAAAGAACACTGCAATTTCATGTAGTTTATGATTTATTGATAATATTTCTGCTATCCATCACTGGTTATCATATATGCATGTAACAAAAGTTCATTTTTGCAGATTTCTTAAACCTATACTTTGAATTGCAGAAGCTCGATTTTGGGGAAAGCATGAAGTTAGTCCATGGTGACCCGTTACTGCCATAAAAGCCAAAGATGACTTCGGTAAATACCAGTTACCGGTCGCACACTTTCTTTTTGGCAACAAGACGAGAGTAATACCCGGAGTTGGTACTTGCATTATACTCACGAATTTTTCTGCAGGTTTAATACTGTGAATCTGTTTTTCGTTTTCCCGGGTTGCCACATTCTTATCCCCGCTCTCCCCAATACGTCGCAGAGACACTTACCACGGCCGGTTTCACTGAAAAGCCACTGCTTTATCGGACCTGTCTGCATCTTGGACATCTGAAAGCAATTTTTAAAGTGGAATGCAGCACCATCAGAAATCACTGAAACGGTTTATTAAATCGTAGACACTTATTTTCACGTGTTCGAACCTTTCTCTGTAACGTATATTATCGCTTTTCTTCGAGTATTTTTAGAATCTTATTCATGGCTATGAGTACGAGCCGAATCATGTGTTTTGTCATCGCTTATTACGGCAAAACTGTCAGTTGTTTCATAATAATATATCACTGTCATAAAGAAGGACATTTGCTCGTTTCTCCAGTGATCATTCTGAACTTCCCTTTGCAGAATAACAGTCCAATTTAAGCGAAGTCCACATGCAGTAAAATAGAATTTGTATCTTGAAATTTTACACGATGCTTTGCGGTAACATTTTTTTACACTTTCATTGTTTTCATTGTTGCCAACTGTGACTTCAAAGTTAAAGAAAGTTCGCTAACTTAAAAAGGCTGTAGTTCATTCATGAAGCATTGGTCGAGAATGCTATTTGGTGTTTATTATTCATGTACAGTTGAACCATCTGACAAAATTTAAGAATTTTAAATTATGATGTTCTCGAGAAAATGACGATTTTTGAAAATTTGACGATTTCTCGAATTTTTGCGATAAAACGGTTGCACACAGAAGCGATACTTTTTTTTAAGGAAGGGGGGGGGGGGAAGCGGGTAACTAGGTCTTACCAACCTTGAAAACGGAATTTAAAATTCGAACAGGAAGTGCTCGAAAGAAAGCATAAACTTCGACTTTTCACATAAACTTACGTTCATTTGTTAATTTATGTACAAAAAGATACGCATACGCAAATCAAATTATAATAAAATATAGTTTATTCATATCCCTATGTGCATACCACAACAAGAATTATAACTCTACATGTCTCCATTGCTGAATTGTGAGGCTCCGAATTTGACCATTTTACACGTTTTCTATAATTCATGAATTGTACTCCCCGTCCTTGATGGCCCATTACTTGATGGGAATTTTTTTCCGAAAAAAAATACGGGTCCCTTAAAAACACGTCTAGTTTCTATTTAAAAAAAGTTTGAACAATATCTGAGATGCTGAGGGTACAATTTTATTTTTTATTTATTTATTTATTTTTGCCTCAATTGAAATGGAAGGCACCAGATATCTAATTTAAGTTAAAAACAACGTACGTTTCTCATTAATTTTTAGTTACTCTAAAGATGTGACTTAAAATTTGTAAAATACTGTACATATTTTAATTTTTTGCATTTTCTTTTTCTATAATAGATTATTAAAACACATGGTACATACAAAACATAAGAAATGTTTATTAAGTACTGACCTGTTCCGAGAGATCAGAAAAGATGAATACGAGCTGGTTTTGGAATGAAAATGGTGTTCTTTATGCTATGTATTGGGTAGTTCAGGAAGTGAGTATTTATTGAATGTCTTATTATTATTATTCTATATGCCCATTAAACCATATAGTTGAGACTCTATTGTATTGATAGAAAGTTGAGACACTATAATATTAATAAATTTTCATAGAAATAGGCACTAACTATACATTTAAATAGGAAGAATGTGTCAAGTAAAATTTACTGTAGGCAGCCAATGACACCCCAAAATAAACAACCTTCTGTTCTTTATAATATATCGAACATAAAGAAACGACATTGGTTGATTTGGCGCTTTATTGATGCATTTCGAAGGAAAAAAGAGAAGCAGGACACGAGCAATGCTTCGAGAAGACGATCCGTCCAAGAAAAGAAGAAAACTCCCGACGAGAGCTCACGTCGTGGTTCGGATTCCACGTTAATCAGTAGGTTCACGTTTTGTATAGCCTCGCTGTTCACGGGACGTTAAACTCAAATTCAACTGAACTGAAAGAAGAAAATACATTCAAGCTGATGAAAGAATTCGCCGTACAGAATTTTGAAACTCTTGACATTGCAGAATAATGCTGGATTTGGCCCATAATTCCGTCATGGAATGTTAATGTCATGATAATTGTAACATAAGACAAAGTAAATTATTCAATAGGTATATTAGATTTCACTGTTGTTTCCTTTCCAATTATCTGTGTTGCAAATACGTAGTAATAAGCGGTAATGCAGTGTTATGAATTGCTATGAAGTTATGAATATCCTTTACATTAGAGATATTGTAAAGATAACTTCACAGAAGTTTACTTGGGGGTGCTGTAGGTTGCCTACAGCAAATTTTATTTTAGCCCAATATAGATTCATGCTGAGAAAAATTTCTGCAGGTCATTGTCTCCGATTTTCCTGAAATTAGGATATATCATTTTAAAAACAAAATAATTAGACCCATTTTTTTCTGCATTATACAAAAAAAAAAAAAAATATTAGAACTAAATTAAGCATTTGTTGCAACTGAGACTTTCAGTGACTGTTTGCCATGGCATTTTAAAGAAAATGTGGATCAAATTTAACCTTTTCGAACTTTTTAATTTTAGGTTGTGCAGTTATTTTTTGAGTTTTAGTGATATTAATGCCTATTTTTAAGGCTTTTAGTACGTAATCATCCGGTTTCTATTTTTGAAGTACATTATAACCCATTTAAGTAGATTAACCTATTTAGATATACGGCTTTGCGTCCAAACGTCTCGCGCCCAAACGTCCTGCTCCGGTATCACAGGGTGGTATAGGAGCAGAGGGCTGGTGTTCTTTGTCACTAGCCTTTAAGATATATATATATATCTATATATATAAAAGAGAACGCACAAATCCTTTGTGAACTCATCACGCTAATACGGCTGAACCAATTTCTTTCATTTTTGGGGGGTTATTAGGATTTGGACCCTAGATGGTTTTTATCATATCACTTTAATTTTTAATTACCAGTGTCTTGAGATAATTGACCATTCAAGTGTCCATAACGTACAAATCCTTTGTTAGTTCATCATAGGTAAAAATAAACGTATTTATATGCAACCCGCATGACCGTGTCACTCGGCGGGTTAACATAAATGACAGGCGATATAATGTTAACATTTACTGCAATCTACTATGGTTTTTATCATATCACTTGAAAGCGAAAAAGTAAAAATTATCTAAGTAACAACGTTTATTGCGTTCCGGGGTGACCGCAGCGAAGCGGGGCGGGTTAACATAAATGACAGGCGATATAATGTTAACATTTACTGCAATCTTCTATGGTTTTTATCATATCACTTGAAAGCGAAAAAGTAAAAATTATCTAAGTAACAAAGTTTATTGCGTTCCGGGGTGACCGCAGCGAAGCGGGGTGAACGCTGCTAGTATATATATAAGTGAGCATAGTGAGAAGGAGCACATATACTTCTACCTTATTAATTTATACAGTATGG
Organism: Thermobia domestica; assembly: GCF_964235325.1. NCBI lineage: Eukaryota > Metazoa > Arthropoda > Insecta > Zygentoma > Lepismatidae > Thermobia > Thermobia domestica. Next base: position 233,131,541 of record NC_137463.1, read on the forward strand.
CGCTAAAATCGGTGTACAAAACAGAGGGGTGATTCCTGAGAGTAAAAAAAAAAAGTTCCAATAAACATAGGGCGAAAACCCCATCGTTTATGTGTTATAGGCTGCTGAAATCATGAAAAAATGAACTTTAAAGGTTCATAGCTCCAAAACTTTGGGACCTACCTTGGTCCGGTCAAGATTTCACTTAGAACCTACTATGTTTCCTATCCAAAAATGCGTGTTTCAGAATCCTGAGGTGCTTCCACAACAATGTTTATAGAGGGAGTTTGACTACGGGCCTATGATATAAAGTACTCTCCAACTACCTCCATAAAAATTGTTGCGTGAGTACCTTAGAATTCTAAAACATGTATTTTTGGATAGAGGACATATTAGTTCCTAAGTGAAGTCTTGACCCGACTTTGGTAGGTCCCATAGTTTTGGAGCTATGGACCTTTAGAATTGATTTTTTCATGTTTTCGGCAGCCTATAACACGTGAACGATGGGCTTTTCGCCCTAAGTTTATTGGAACTTTTTTGTTTGTTTTACTCTCAGGAAACACTCCTCTGCTTTTGTACGACAAATTTAGCGCCATACTGTAGGTATCGTTAAAAAATTGTAAATATTAAGCTAGGCTTAATCTGCACCTTTTTTAAAAAGTTTATATCTCTATTACTTTATGGCAGACATGCATATAGCGGAGTTGGGATTTGGGCGCCAGAGTCCAGCGGGCAAGCTCTGTGTCGGTTTTCTACATTATTTACTTACAAATACTGAACAAAAATTCAGAATAAATTAAATCTTTTAAAAGTTTTTTCTTTTTAACTCTTTTTAAAGCAAGCTTATCTTCTTTATCTTTTAAGTCGAAGCAGGAAATATAAACCACCGAACGATTTCTGTGTATGAACTCTGTCAAACTCGTAACCCAGCTGAGTTACTTTCCTTCCTTCGCTCAGTAATACTCATGCATCTACAGTTTCCATTTTCATCCTACGTTAAGTTTATTGTGTTCTGTAATATCATTATTTTAAGTTTGGATCATAGTTTCAATTCTATATCTACACTATAACTTTATTCAGCGTACCAAATTTGAGTGATAGTTATTAAGATATTTAGTATATAACTTCCAAAAGTATAGGAAACAATGTTTTAGTATTTTGGATAACCTGAGGTAAGATAAAAAATAACACATAAAACGCTTCGTTTGACTTAACCTTGATTCTGAGATATCTTTCGTTTTTAAATTTTGCCACACATGCTAGAAATAGTAATTTTACAACAATTGCTTTATTTTAGGAGTCCACCGTGTTTGGAGGCTATCAACCGAGATGATTTCAAGGTACGCCGCACACAGGTGCTACATAGACGGTATCAAATTTGACCGTAAGTAAGGATGAATCCCAGAAAAAGGAAGAAAGTGTTGTGACTCACCTAGCATTTCAAAGTGTCTTCCTATGTGATCAACTATCAGCCTCCCATCATTAGCGCGTGGCTTGCTCAATTTGCAGATTCGACGAAAAATGTTTTATATATAATTTGGCATAGAGACATTTAGTATAGGAAGCCCAAAATTCATAGCGTCAACATAACACCAACTTAAAAATATAGACTGAAGATCTAATTAATTCTTATTGACCGTGATTTTTTTTATTGGCGTAGCTCGCTTCATGGTACTCATTTAAGCTAATTTGCGGGTATATTATGCTTAGTTTTAATTTATGGCAGTTAAATCACACTTCAGGTTCTAAAGTAATGTATAATATACCTACTTCGTGTCGTTAAATATATTCTTAGATGGTGACAGAAAACTTTTCAAGAAATAGTTTAACTTATTTTGTGTGTATTGAGGGGAGGGGGACGTAAGTAAACGCATGATTCTGCTGCTTGGTTTTCGGTGATTTGTACAGTCATCTTCTGAACTACAATACTAGGGTGTGGGAAAGAGTTTGTAAGATGCAACTCTGTGCAAACTTTTCTTACAAAGTAAGTGTTTTTTTAATTTTAAATAAAACTTGTTAAAATTGATACACTGATGAGGTGTATATACATTTCAAACTATTATAATGTACGGTATGCAATTAGTAGACTTAAATTAATATAGACTTTTTGTTTATGTATTCACATTAAATATATTGTGTACTACAAATGTATACTTAATGTAAAATTTAATAAATTATTACTGTAGTTATTCTCAATAAATCTACAGGATATTTTATGTATTGTCTTTTAAAGATTCATTCCTTTATTTGGCTTTCGGTTTGTTATGTAATCATAAGTAATGTAGGATGGTGGAATTTAGATCATTTTAAGGATAATTTCTCTATTATATACGATAACTCAAAGAAATAATCGATTGTATATCGCATTAAATATTTACATGATATAAAATAAGTTATTTTCCCCATTTATCATGTATAAATCTTATCACCAGTGGGGTTCTGTAGTATAGACACTGGTTGCCCAAGTACTTCACAAGTTGCGGTATAGTCAGTGCGGTCTGGTTGCTTGAGCACTGACTTCAGGAGTGGTAGAATGAATGACTATTCGTAAACAGTGAGTAGCCTAGTGGTTAATGCATCGACACGGTAAGTTGAAGTTACAGGTTCAAATCTTAGTCCAGTCTTGCATTTTCTTTCCTTTTGTAATTATGTACTTTAACTTAGTATACCTGATTTCTTTATACCCGAGTTATTTCATCATGACTTTCAACACAAGGACGACATGAACCACTCACATGTTGATAACTGGGATGTCTTCCTTGTGCTCTGTCATTTATTCTACGCACTACAATAGCTGTTTTAGTGTTGTGTAAAACATACAACGAAGAGCACAATTAAGACACCTCGACTGTGGACATCTGAGTGGTCCACGTCGTCCTTGTGTTAAGAGTCATGGTGCAATAAAATGGTTTCGTGGTGATATGATCACGTTTTATAGTGATTCTTTATAAGAAAAACTCATTATATACACGTGTTTGTAAGTTTCGTATATTTTTAATACTTCTGTAAGAAACTGTACTATAGCATTTTTTTTAGTTCCATTAAGAATACTTTTCACAAAATGCATGTGATTTGTTCCGATTGTTATTGTTCCTCCATATTTTTAAATGAGTATTGACATAGATATAGAATGTGTGTCCGAGATAATTTAGTTTTCTCCACTTGTACTGCACAGTGCCCCTATGGTGTCGCCTTGTAATATTAAGGGATCCCGGGTACATGAAAAAATATTTAGAAAATATTTTCTGTACATGATAGAAAATATTCAGAGAATATAAGGTAGACAAATCAAAAAAAATTTCAAATTACTTTTCTTGGTGTTTTGTAGCAGTAGCAAATGTTAAGAAAATATTAAACTAGTTTCAGACGAATTTGTGCTAACAAAGAAAATATTTACGATTTATTTTTCAAATAGCAATTGATATGTTTTTGATTTGTTATTGTATGTAGTTTCAGAACGTACTTAAAGTATTTTCTAACATTTTCTGGTTTTCGCAGAGAAATATTTTAAATTCTTTCTGAATATTTTTCCGTCATTACCACCATAACACCTACAGTTTGAAATACATTTCTTTCTTCAACCTATAAGTTAGAATACTAGAATTTATTTCAACAAATTTATGTGATGATAGAAGTTTCCGTGTGTTCTAAACCGGTTCCAACATACACAGACTTCTACCACCCCATCAATTTGTAAAAAATGAAATCCAGATATTTTAACTTACAAGAGTTGGAAAACTGTTCAGTATGCATTTCCTTCAGTATTGAAGAAAGAAATGTATTTCAAACTGTAGGTGTTATCGTGGTAATGAAAAAATATTCAGAAAGAACTTAAAATATTCTATGTGAAAACCAGAATTCGTTAGAAAGTACGTTCTGAAACTACATGCAATAACAAATCAAAAACATATCAATTGCTATTTGAAAAATGAATCGTAAATATTTTCTTTCTTAGCACAAATTCATATCTGAAACTAGTTTAATATTTTCTAAACATTGTCTTCTGTTACAAAACACCAAGGAAAATAATTTGAAAATGTTTTTGATATGTCTACCTTATATTCTCTGAATATTTTCTGTCTTGTACAGAAAATATTCTCTAAATATTTTGTCATGTACAGAAAATATTCTCTAAATATTTTCTGTCATGCACAGAAAATGTTCATTAAATATTTTCTGTGATGTACGGAAAATATTCACTAAATATTTTTTGTCATGTATAGAAAATATTTTTTGATATGAGTGGAAAATATTTTAAAATTGTTATTTTACAGAACATTAATTTTTGTTAAAAATGGATTAGAAATCTTCAGAAAACATTTCAACTAAGTATCCAATACATTGTAAAAATATTTAGAAAAAATTTATTTTAGACAAATGATTTTCAGTGTTATTGGCAAATGATTTTAAAATATTCCATGCGAAACATTTTAAAAACCATTCCGTTCACATTGTATAGAACGTTTTAAATACATTTTCAGTAATGTGTGGAAATGATTCAGAAAACATTTTTTGGAAAACTTTTCTAACGGCGTATAAAATATTTCTACAACGTTTTTGAGTATATTGCGAAAATATTTTCAGTGTTATTTGGAAAATGTTTTCAACAACATATGGAATATATTTCCTGAAGGGAAGTAGGATACATTTTCTGAAGGAAAATGATGGTACGTTTTAGAAACGTTTTGAAAATATTTCGTTGCTGTGTGGGGGAAGGAGGTTAGCGAGAAGTATACAGGTTTTAAGAAGGAGGTGTCAAGTAAACGGTTGGGAACCACTACCTTAAACATTATCACTTACACTTTATAACCTCGCGCTTGTGCTTCCTGCTTCGTCCTGCATTTGTCCGGATTTGATGCAAAACTAGCTTGTACAGACCAGCTAATACAGATTGAACTGTATTTTACACACTTGATGCTATAATTGTATCAAGAAACCATTATCAATAAAGACACGACAATAACATCTGTTACAAAATATTTTTCCACGTCCGATGCACGTACGAACTGCAGGACTTCGTTTTTTAAATTATTTCTATACGAAACTCGTAATGTTTGAATGGGCCTTTTCCAAGAGCAAATTTTCATTCTGTTTCGAATTCTTTGAAGAAAGGAATGGGTTCATAATCCACTGGGAAGTGTAGGGGGCCTAAGAAAACAGACACCTGAATAGTGCATGGAGTGAGTTTAAGAGCAAGGATAACATCTGAAAACATTGGACTAAAAACACCGCGGACAATTGTATGTTGCATTTACTGCAGATTTTGAAATGGCATTCCAAAAGTTGGCAATTTACAGGAAGGATGTAGTAATTTAGATTTGATTTTCAATTTGAATTTAGCGTTCCTTTCAGCAGGAGCCGGGAGTCGAACACGTGCCTCCTGTCCCAAATGTGCGTACGCTATCCACCTACCCACCCATTAGGAAGATATATGTAGTAATTTAGAAAAGGAGAGCATTTCTGAAGAACTAGCTTTCATATACACACAACCAAGTAAATGTAGTGTTACAAACTTATAAACAACACTAGACGTCTTCGGCGCGGGAGATCTGAATTTATTTTCCGACCAGAACTTAAGTAGTTTGCATTTTACGTTAAACTGTAGCTTCACGTCTCATATAACTTTGATGCTGAACGGGACTCCAAACCTCAAACCACTCGCCTTGTTTCCGTGTGTTTATATTTATTAAGTGTTTAATTACTTAAAAGTCTCGAATGGGAGTATAAGAAAAACAAAATATCAAAACCTAACATCTGTTAAGTTTATTGGCAATTTATAGTTTATTTCTGTGGTCAGCCTGTGATCCCTCGCTTGTTCTTTACGTCCCCTTCTTGGAGGCTGACCCTTACGACCACTGGTTTAAAGTTTAAATCGATGTAAAGTTGACCCAGGTATATTCATTCTAAAGAGAAACAAGGTTAAACTTACATTGTCTTGAACTATCTCGTGGCTATATCGTTAACATACTCGTCTTTGGCCCAGGAGATGCGGATTCGATTTCCGGCATAATCCCATGTGGTACGGATTCCACGGGAAGCAGTAGGACCATGTCTCATTATTACCTTAGTGTTGAAAGGGATGCTAAACTCCCACGAAATATAATGCAATTTACTTTATATACTTTATAGGAGTGACGTCATCCGTACGTGGCCAATAAGAGTGCCACTACAGCCATGTATTGGATAAACCTTTTGGGACCGGCGAAAATGCCACCAGGTACACGCTGGAACGGCCACTGTCAAACTCAATACAAGCTTCTTCTTCAACTTCATAACTAAACTTACTCTCAATGTTGCCATTTCTTATTAGCATATTGTCGCTAAACACAGTTTCGAAGTCGCTAAAACGGATATTTCACAAATTAAAGGAGCAGTTCTACTTAGAAATGCATTTTTTACCAATTATTTCCATTTGTAGAAGTGAAAATTATAAAAGAATGGTGTTTGTTTTTATCGCGATACGTTCAGTCGTTAGCGAGTAAGGCATGTTATACACTATAGGATAGATCCTAGGAAATTTCTTATTGTCCTAGAGTCAAAACCTCAACGTGTATGGCATGAGCAGTGATGAAAATTTTCCGGAAAATTTTGAAACGGAAAATTTTCCGATTCATAAAAACATACTCCACTTATTCCTACATCGTTGTATAACAGTGATGTGAGGTGGAAAATTTTCTTCTATACTTTTCCGGAAAATTTTCCGTTCTTAACATATCAGTGATCAAGTAACAATTCCTCAGTATTCATAAATTGATTAAATTCATGTATGGAAATGTTAAAAAGTGAAAGATTGTTTAAAGAAACTGAAAATTTTCATTCCTCAGACAATTTTCAGTACTATGTAGGAACAAGTGAAACAATTTTTCATGAATCGAAGAATTGTCTGTCCTGTACAGCGATGAAAATTTTCCGGAAAATTTTGAAACGGAAAATTTTGCGATTCATAAAAACATACTCCACTTATTCCTATATACCCTATCCTTGTTTAGCCGTGATGTGAGGTGGAAAATTTTCTTCTATATTTTTCCGGAAAATTTTCCGTTCTTAACAAATATCAGTGATCAAGTAACAGTTCCTCAGTTTCATAAATTGATTGAAATCATGTATAAAAATGCTAAAAAGTTAAAGATCGTTTAAAGAATCTGAAAATTTTCATGGCTCACACAATTTTCAGTACTATGTAGGAACAAGTGAAACAATGTTTCCTAAATCGAAGTATTTTGTGTCTTGTATGGAAAAATTGAAGAACTTTTTATGAGTCGGAAAATTTTCATCATTTTGAAGCAAAAAGTAAAACAACTTTTTGTGAATCGGAAAGTTTTATTGCTCTGTAGAAGCAAATGTAAGGAATTTTCATGAATCGGAAAATTTTCATCACTATGTAGAAACAAGTGGAAAAAACTTTTCATAATCCGGACAGTTTTGGATATTGTGTATAGTGATGTTAGGTGGAAAATTTTCCACTATATTTTACTGCGCATTGAGATTTGTAATTCCTCTAGAGCAAATTAGACCGGAACAAATTATAATTTTCCAATTAGGTTTCGGGAACCAGAAAATTTTCTAATATTTCAAGTTGGGAAGTAAAAATTTACATAGTCTCCCTCTCTCTCTCTCTCTTACTCTCTATTATATCTACTTATTATAAATGTTGCAGAATATAAATCTATAAAAGTAGTAAAGCTATGAGAAAACCGTCGTAATAAAGTGACGAAATCTAATATTGTAAGATCAAAGGTGGATTCTGAGGGAAGAACGCATTGAAGTTTTTGAAACATTCTTGAAATGAAGTATCGTTAGAGTTTCACTTCATGAAACTTTGTAAGACAATACTTACTACTAATAAATTCTACGGCTAAACAACGATGCAGGAATAAGTGGAGTATGTTTTTATGAATCGGAAAACATTCATGACTTTTAATAAATTGAATTTTAAATAATAGAATTGGATATTTGTACTCAACGAACTCATGTTCTCTGCACTTTGCATACACACACACACACATACATACATACACACACACACACACACACACAGAGAGAGAGGAGTTGAATTGAGTTGATTTTGAGTTTAACGTCCCTTTCAGCACCGAGACTATATAAGACGGGACCAACTGATTAACGTGAAATCCGAACTACCTGAGCTCCCGCTGGAAATCGAAGCCAGGTCTTCCATGCCAAAGGCACGTATGCTAACCTTCGAGCTTAGCAACCAAGGAGCTCGCAGATGAAGAGAGAGAGAGAAACACTGTGTAAAAGTTTACTTCCCAACTTAAAATATTAGAAAATTTTCCAGTTCCCGAAAGCTAATTGGAAAATTATAATTTGTTGCTGACTAACTTTCCTCTACAGAAATTCAATTTTGTAGCTCAGTGTGCAGTTAAATATAGTGGAAAATTTTCCACCTAACATCACTATACATAATATCCAAAACTGTCCGGATTATGAAAAGTTTTTTCCACTTGTTTCTACATAGTGATGAAAATTTTCCCATCTATGAAAATTCCTTTCACTTGTTTCGACAAAGCAATAAAACTTTCCGATTCACAAAAAGTTGTTTTACTTTTTGCTTCAAAATGATGAAAATTTTCCGACTCATAAAAAGTTCTTCAATTTTTCCATACAAACCATGACAATAGTCTAGGAGACAAAGTTTGCGTCTGTCTCGTATCGAAAAAGTATCGTAAAAGTGGTAGTCTCTTAGGAAGTGTATATGTACCTGGAAACGTATGACTTCATGCCCACCATCACCCATCCTTTGCAGAATTAAGTGAACGAGAGATATATTTATTTATATATTACTAAGCTACCAGATACAATCTCAGAGGCCATTTTACACTGGAGCACTCAACAAATCAACAATAATAACATTGGGAAAGGAAGTGGAAGGGTGGCGTCCAGGGTCTATATTTTAAGGTACCATCTCAACATTGACCTAACTGAGGAAAACCTCAGTCAGGATACTGAACTCTGGATTCGAGCATGGGACCTTCCGATTACGAAGCAAAAACGCTGTAATAAATCTTTGAGTTTTACGTTCCACTCTTATGTCTGCTAGGCTAAAGGAGATGGGTATGATGAGAAATGAATGAAATGGTGGAATGAAGAAAGTGGGAGGAAATGGGCGAACCCCGAGGAAACCCATGCACACGGTGTTCGTCCACCATAAGGTGCACTTGGCGGGAGCAGAGATGGAACCCAGGACCCCAGGCACCAGAGGTGAACACTCTACCAATGAGCCACGGCGGCTCTTATAATAATAATAATAATAATAATAATAATAATAATAATAATAATAATAATACAGTACAGCCCCTCAAATCCGAACTAATTGGGGCTGAAGCCTGTTCAGATTTCGGGGGTTTGGATTACCCGGGAAATAATATTACGTACTTATTTCGTCACTGAATTGGCGGTAAAACAACGACTGAGGTTAGACAGGGAGGCCCAGTGGTCGAAAGGGCAGTGACCTTGACTGGCGGGTGTACACTTATGTCCAAAATGATTGTCGCATATCTATGTCTTCTTGTAAGAATATAATTAGATAATGATTTAGAATAAGCATTAAGTCTAAAAATGTTAAAACCTTAAAAAAACAATTTGTGTGATTAATCTTGTTTTTTCATTTTCCAGCTGTAGTTATTATTTTTCACCTGAGAACGTGTAATGCTACGGAAATTGTATTTTGAAAAACACTTGGCAATATTCTGTTTTTGTGTTATTTTCTTTTATTATTTATAAACGTACTAGCCCAGACATAAAATACTACTTATATTTTTTGCATGGGTCGCCACTTCTTATAAAAAAGGGATAAAACTTATCAAAGAACTAATTTTTACTTCACGTATTCAGGTTCGTTGCTTCAAGACTTGTGCTATTATAATTTCGTTGCCACCTGACACCTTATATTAAATCTGAACCATAGTCATTGAAAAAAAAGTACTAGCGGTCATTCCTGAAGGATAATAAAATATCAGTTTATTTAACACTTACTGTACAGGTCACACTTTACGCCGAAAATCTTACCGTAGTAAGTTTACACCTGTAATAATTTGCAGCTGTGCTGTAATACTTAAAGAATGAGATGAGTCTTTAGTATTTTCCGATGTTTTAAAAATAATATTATTATTTATAAGTGCAAAAACCACATGCTAGCAGCACTATAATGATATCAATACCCGTTTACTATTTTCACTTTGATTTGCCGTTAGTTTGTATTCATAACTTTGAAGATTAAAATTCACAAGGAATGTTGTATTTTAAATGTTCTATTTCCTTAAAAGATATACTTATCCTGTTAATGCATTTATGAGTTTTAAGACTAATTATTAGATAAGTAACACGCTCCAATCTCTCTGCCTTACTTTCCGCACAATTCTGGACGGTGAACAGTTCAACTTACCCTCTTTCTTTCCGGAAATTCTTTTCAAAAGCACAGTATACAAATTATAAAAACTAATTTTGACAATTGTAAAGACACTAGTTAAACAATCTCAAAAACACACCAAACCAAAAGAGTGAACCATAATCAGAATTACATAAACAAATGAAAACAGACAAAAACGTTATAAACAGAATGTTCAAAATATTGTAGGGGAAAAACTGAACGCTACATCCTCCCCTGCCACACAAAAAAATAATATGAGTAAAAAATTAACAATTCTTAAATCGTCCTTTTTTTGCTTATATTATTTAACCTCACTTAAATATTTCACTAAAATTACTTAGTCTTCAATATGTAAAAATTTATGTTCAATAATGTAAAGTTAATTCACTATTTCAGTGTCCAGTAGATACACAAATGCTATCAAAGAATGTCTATACAACGAAAACGAAAACAAACTATAAATGTACTAAATAGTGATATATATAATAAATGCACAAAACAAACTAACTTCATGTTACTACAACATAGTCCTTTAACAGTTCTTCTCGTTTCTCTCGGGAACAATCAAATATTTTTAAATTTGAAAAATTCTGAATGCCAGCAGCATTTCTCTTAAGATCCTTCAACATAGCACTATTCTTCATAAGTTTAGCCACTACATATGGTCCTGTGTAAGTACTCATGTATTTGTGTATTCTCTTCTTACAGGATGAGGAAAGCGCATGTGTTTTCACCAAATCCAAATCCCTTTCTTTGATTATCACTTCCCTTCCTGATGACTTCACCGTGTTTTTGTCCTTTTTAGAATTTATTTCTGACACAACTTCTAGGAAACGATCCTTGATATCCACATTCTCCATTTCCTTAGGCCAGGGATAGTTAGATTTAAAACGTTCTGATGCTGAATAAGAAAGAAATAGTTCAGATGGAGTATACCCCGTGCTGCTACAAAGTGAATTATTTATTAGATCCTGTGCTCTTTTCAATACTTTACTCCAGTGTGTGTGATTATCATGACAATACACTCTGATGATAGTATTTAAGTCTCTATGTTTCCTTTCCACTAAACCATTACACTTTGGATTATAAGGGGATGTCATGATATGCCGCATTTTATATTTTGTACAAAATTCCTTCCACACTTTCGAATTGAACTGAGCTCCTTGATCAGTAATACAACATGCTGGAATAGGATAATGATGGAAATATCTCTTTTCTAATATTGCAACAATTTCTTTCGTTTTCGCTAATTTTAGTGGGTAAAAACAAATGAACCTTGAAAAAACATCCAAAACGGAAAGTATAAAATAGTATCCGGAACTGCCTGGAAGTTTACCAACAATATCAACACAAATCTTCTCGTGTGGTTTCTCACCAGTAATGTGATAGGTTTCTCTAGCTATTTTTCTATTAGCGAACTTACACGTAGCACAATCAAGGCAGTCCTTTATGCATTTCGCGAAGGCAGACTTCATACCTTTACAATAAAACACTGATTTAGCGAACGCTAAACATTTTCTTAATCCCAAATGTCCGTTAACATGTATATTTTGTGCCAAATCGGAAATCATCTTACTGGGGATTACTAACAATCAATTTTGAGTTTTAGGATTTCTTTGATAAATTACGCCATCCAAAACTAACTTTATCTTGAAACTTAAAATCTTCTGCCAAAGATCTTAGCTTTACACAATAATCATCTGAAGCTTGACCTTTTATTTCATCAAAATTTAGAAGTGAGTCATCTTCTTGAGACATGAAGTTTACTCGGTATATTTGAGGTTCCTTTTCTTTGACATCAGGTGGGTACCTGCTTAAAATGTCCGCAAATCTGTTTTCTACTCCTGGCAAATGTACAAACTCCAAGTCAAACCGTTTTAGAATGATGCGGGTCGTGCGCGGATCCAAGTTCTTAAGAGTCAACGCATGTTTTACTCCGGCATTATCACAATGTATGATAGCTTTTCTTCCTAATAGATAATATGAAAACTGCTCGCACAAAAATAACACTGCCAGTAGTTCTAACTGAAATATTGATAATGACATCTCATGGGCTTTAACACGTCTGCTAGCGTAACCAATTACATTCATTTCTTCTTGTTCTTCAGGATGTTGTGCTATATAACCAGCGAGATTTTGTGCAGTTGCATCTGTATAGATATGGAATGTTAGATTAAAATCTGGCTGAGATAGTGCAGGTGAACTCAATATGACTCAATTTATCGAAAGATTCTAAAGCTTCAGGTGTCCATTCAAATTTATTCACTTTCTTTAATAGGTCGTACAAAGGTGATGTTAGCTCAGAAAAATTACTGACGAAACGTCTTCTCCATCCAACAAGCCCTAAAAATGCCTTCAAGTGCTTCTTGTTTTTGGGAATTGGAAAATTTCGAATGGCCTCGTTATGTTTAGGATTCACCTGTATGGAATTTCCACTTATCACATGTCCTAAGAACAAAATTTCGGATTTCAAAAATTGACATTTCTTAAAGTTCAATGAAAAGTTTCCTGTTCGAAAAATTTCTAATACTCTTTCCAAGTGAGAAAAATGATCCTCGTACGAAGGTGAGAAGCACATCACATCATCTAAATAACATATGACAAAATCCTTAGTACTAATATCAAAATAATGATTCATAACACTTTGAAAAACTGATCCTGAAGACTTTAATCCCATTGGCATTCGTAAAAAGATGAACTGTCTTCCTAAATAAAGGAAACTAGTACAAAGAGATGACTCCGGGTGAAGTGCAATACCATAGTATGAATCCGTAGAATCCAATGAAGAAAAAATAGTAGACCCTGACATACGATTTAAAATGTCTGTTATTGGTTCCACCTGTACCCTTGGTGATATAACTTTAGTATTCAATTGTCTCAAATCTAATACAGGCCTCACGCTTCCTGATGACTTGCGAACGCAATGTATTGGATTTTTATAAGGACTAACACATTCTTTCACTACACCAATACGTATCCATTTACTCAAGGTTTTCTCGAACTCGCCCTGCATGTGTTGAGGAATTGGGTAAGATTTACCTACTACGGGCTCGTTATCCTTTAACTGAATTTTATACGGCTCTGTTTTAATTTTTCTCGGATACTCACAAAACAACGTACGATATTTCAGCAACAATGATAATAATTTTGACTTCGTCTCGTTATCCAAGCCATTTCTTTCACGAACGTAATTCTCGATTTCTTCTTTGGATATTACACCCTCTTCTTCTTCTTGGATCGGATCATGCACTTCTAACTTTGCCAAAAAGATATTTATTCATCTAAGTTTACAGTAACTTTTGTTTCATTAGAATCCTCGAAGGACAGGATTTTGTTTTTCCAATCTAACACAGCATTATATCTTTTAATGAATGGGACACCTAGTATCATATCAGTCTTCAGGTTTTTCACCACATACACTGGCGTCTCGAATATCTTGCCCTGGATATCTAGATTCAAAAGTTGATAACCTTTCACTAAGTATTTCTCGTTTCCAGCAAAGCCACACAAAACAATATTAGGATCTGGGCGTAATCTGGCGGAAGGATATTTATTCTTTATTTTATTCCAAACAGATAAACTGAGTAAATTTAACTCTGAGCCACTATCAATTATGCACTTTATAGGAAGTCCAGCTACTTCGCAATCCACAGTAGGAGGATGACACTTTGTTATTTCTACCCTAGAATTACTTAACTCACTCTCTTCATCGATAACAAAACGTATTTGCAATGGCACGTTTCGGCTTCGCGGTACAAGTGGATAATTATCCTGCCAAGGTTTGAAAACCAATTCTGAGAACGATTCTGAAAGTTTACTTGATGCACAACCGCTATCAACTGAAATTTTATTAACTCGAACTTCTTCACCCTCTTCTTGGATATTGTTAACACAAACAATTGATTTATCACCATGCAAAGTGTTCGTTAAATCGAAACATCTATTACCAAAAGTATTTTCGAAATTTGAGTACTGCCGGGGACTCAAACTGCAGTCGAAATCGCCCCCTTCTAATGTCGACTGCACGGGAAGTTTTCCTCGCGCAAGTGATGAACAACAGCATCTGTCACTACCGTATTTCTGTTAGGATTTCTCTGAATGGAATCGGCTCCCATACGATAATTTACATTCCTTTCGCCTTCGTCATTCTCTGATGAATATTGTACTCTTGGCGACTCATGAGGATACGAATTAAACTCGGGGTCGTCACGTCTCCAATTTGAATTATAATCCCTATTATTATCATTATTATACATCCTTTTCCTACCACGACCATTTCTTCTGAACTTATTATTCCGTTGGTAGCGGTATGGCTTGTAAGAATACTGATAACCTTCACGGTCAGAAGTTTCACTGTTTCTATTACCAAAAAACTGCTCTGTTTGCGCCGAAGAATCCATTTTCGTCTTTTTACTCTCTTGAACATTAACATTTCTAACAAAAGCTCTTTTTGTTTGCTTCACACTAGAGGATTGACACTCTGCAACGTCCGTCTGTGCTTCTAATTCCATCAAATGAGCAATTAGGGATTCCGTATCCTGACAACCTACTAGTCTTAACAATTTTGACTCCCCTTCTGGTAAACACTCGAGTATCAGATCTACTAGTTCTGTTTCATTTACCGTATCGCAAATACTGTAATACTGATTTACAATGTACCATACAAAATCTACCATTCGCGGGAACGAAGAGCTTGCAACTGTCTTTTCTGTGCACGTTCCAGGCGCGCTGAGAAATACTGCTTTCTAAACTGATATACAAAATCATTGAATGAATTTATTTCTCCTGAAACTGACTTTAGCCACGCTGACGCCGAATGTGTCAACAATCTCTAAACTACTAACAATTTCTCCCTTTCTGACATATTATACAATTCCATGCACTGAACTAACTCTCTTAAAAAGTTTCGAGCGGCACCTTGCGTAGGATTACCATCATATTTTGGAAACGCATTTAAATCTCTTAAGGAAAAGCTTGTATTGTTACCATTTTCTCGTTTACTAGACTCTTGAGTTGAATATGGGAACATACTTACGTTACGACTCAACCCAGTATCACTTTGATTCATTGGTCGAAAATAGAAAGGATTGTTAACACTATTAGCACTAAAAGTATTTGTATTTGGTTGAGAAGAACTTAAACCAGACCATGCAACAGCAGTTGAACAACCTAACTGGCTCTTAGTAGTTTTAAAAGGATAAAAACTATTAGCATTACTATGAACGTTTGTCGCTTCAGTACCATATACTGTATTTGCCCTAAGTGGTTCAAAAGGCAAACAAAAAGGCGATGTAACATTAATTCGTTCATTGCACGGAGTAGTACTAGCTATTGTAGTAACAATACTTGTAGTAGTACAATCTCTGTAAGTACTTGCGATTGGAATTTCTCGCACCTCAACTTCAGAATTTCTCGAACCTACAGTATATTGCAGTTGTTTTCGATTATCAATGCAATTACTTTCTGATGTAGCTTTATTTTCACCTGAACTAAAGATTTCCACCTGCTTTTCTAATTCTTTCAAACGTTGGTCTAGGTGTTGACTCTTTTGGCTACACAAATGGACATTTCTTTCAATGCTTTGCTCTATTTCGTTATTGATAACCCTATTTCCTTCTTCTAATGAACTTACACGTGCATTTAACTGACAAATACTAGATTCGTGTCTCTTCTTATCATTTTCTAAAGTCACTAAACGGTCATTCAGTTCTTCTACTTGTGAATATACTTCTTCACACTTGTTCTTCAAAGTTTTAACATCGTCCTGTACAAGTTCTAAGTCCCTACGAATTTCAACGCAAGTCTCTAACTGAAAAGCCTTTAATTCACCCTGTAACTCAATTATCTTTCTATCAAAATTATCACTTATTGCTTTAACCTGGGTTTCTAACCTTTCACTAAATTCCCTTGCCTGACAGTCTAATCTTTCAGTTAACACTTTTGACTGATTATACTGTTTTATCGACATTTCGTTTAATTTCTCTAACAGCATTACAAACTCGACGTTTGAACTGGTTTGATTACTAGCGTTAACAAGATCTTCCGTTTCATTTACTAAATCACTGCTTACTTTTTGTATGGTAACGTTTGAAGCACCATCTATCTCAATTTCCTTACCGGTAACTTTAATTTCCTCGACACTGTTCCCTACAACGTTACCATTATCTGTGATTTCGGCATTACGGCGATCTATATTCTTTTCTCTATCTGTACCGTTTTTTAACATACACTCTGAGCAACTCCATTTTACACTTTTCATTTTTAGTATTTCATATTCCGTATTTGGTATCCCCTGACACCTTAAATGATACGAGCGTTTACAGGTACTACAAGCTACACTGTACCTATATTTTCGATTGCAACAACTATGTCCAACACCTTCGTCGTAAGAATCTTCTCCACTACTGCTATCGCTCGACATTTTGATATTTACTATTAAATTTCCTTCAGAAGCTCACTTAAAAGTTCAGTAAACACAAATTGTTTATAACCGTACTATTAAAAATACTTTCTATCTTGGCTTGTTTGAAACAAAACCTAGCAGTCAACGTCTAGAAGCAAATATCCTAAAGCTGGGTCGCCATTTATTATGTAATGCTACGGAAATTGTATTTTGAAAAACACTTGGCAATATTCTGTTTTTGTGTTATTTTCTTTTATTATTTATAAACGTACTAGCCCAGACATAAAATACTACTTATATTTTTTGCATGGGTCGCCACTTCTTATAAAAAAGGGAAAAAACTTATCAAAGAACTAATTTTTACTTCACGTATTCAGGTTCGTTGCTTCAAGACTTGTGCTATTATAATTTCGTTGCTACCTGACACCTTATATTAAATCTGAACCATAGTCATTGAAAAAAAAGTACTAGCGGTCATTCCTGAAGGATAATAAAATATCAGTTTATTTAACACTTACTGTACAGGTCACACTTTACGCCGAAAATCTTACCGTAGTAAGTTTACACCTGTAATAATTTGCAGCTGTGCTGTAATACTTAAAGAATGCAGATGAGTCTTTAGTATTTTCCGATGTTTTAAAAATAATATTATTATTTATAAGTGCAAAAACCACATGCTAGCAGCACTATAATGATATCAATACCCGTTTGCTATTTTCACTTTGATTTGCCGTTAGTTTGTATTCATAACTTTGAAGATTAAAATTCACAAGGAATGTTGTATTTTAAATGTTCTATTTCCTTAAAAGATATACTTATCCTGTTAATGCATTTATGAGTTTTAAGACTAATTATTAGATAAGTAACACGCTCCAATCTCTCTGCCTTACTTTCCGCACAATTCTGGACGGTGAACAGTTCAACTTACCCTCTTTCTTTCCGGAAATTCTTTTCAAAAGCACAGTATACAAATTATAAAAACTAATTTTGACAATTGTAAAGACACTAGTTAAACAATCTCAAAAACACACCAAACCAAAAGAGTGAACCATAATCAGAATTACATAAACAAATGAAAACAGACAAAAACATTATAAACAGAATGTTCAAATTATTGTAGGGGAAAACTGAACGCTACAAACGTATTCGGATTTGCCGGGTTTTCGGATTTCCGGGGTTCGGATTTGAGGGGTTGTACTGTAGTAATAAGTTGTAGTAGTAGTAGTAGTAGTGTCATTGATAATAGTGGTATTGTGTATGTATGATACTTGAAGAGAGTACTTGAACTACACAAACGATTCGGCTCGATTTGGCTCGACTCGACTCGAAACTCGAACCAAATTCGAGTCGAGTTGGAGGAAAATTTTCGAGCCGAGTTCAAAGATGTCTGTTTCGAGTCGAGCTTTAAAGAAAACTCGCTCGTGTCCATTCCTAATGTTGGCCACCGTTGCACAGTGGGGCGAAAGCGCAAAAAGCTGGCCAAAATATGATAACTATATTCAAATTGAATGAAATTCAGTATTAAGGGGTTATTGAGGTTGCTGATTACGATTCTGCAACTAAAGTTGAAAAAACAAAATGGCGGATCCAAAATGGCGGAATAAAATTTGCAAAAGTCGAAAAAGTCGTAGAAATATTCTCAAAAGTGGCGATAAAGGGGTTATTGAGGTTGCTGATTACGATTCTGCAACTAAAGTTAAAAATAAATAAATGGCGGATCCAAAATGGTGTAATAAAAAGAATGTCAACATACTTCGTAATTTTCACAATGTATCTTTAACAACATTCACTTTTTTAACATATTTTGATGAACAATTACTTGTTACTTACGTTCTTATTTATTAGAAATGTATTATTAATTAAATGACACAAATTATTGGTATTTGATTCCGTTATGATAACTGCAACAGCTTGTCACTGTAACATTAAATGAACAATAATTAACATCAACACGCTTCGTAATTGGCACGTTTTGGCAGCTACGTTTTTGTCGACAGCATTAATTAATATTCAGACTACCATTCTACAAAATATGAACGTGGTTAACGAGGGTGCACATAATGTTTTCAATGCTTTAAATTAATAAAATATGTAAACAATGTGAAAATTCTGCCTGACTTGCGATGCAAATAATAAATTACTACATCATTATTATTAATTTTTCACTTCGTACCTATTCTACTTACCAGTACGATATAGGAAAACTTTACAGATTTAAAAACTATGAACGCGTTCGAAAGTTACAACCGTTTAAACGGACGCGTCACAATTCTTCTATTGTTGTCTACGCATTGGACTTGCTGAAGGGTCTACCTAAGAGTGGCTCAGGTAGTAGGAATAAAGTAAAAACCCTATTCTATTTATGGGTTTGGGCCCTTCTAACATCACTCTAGCCAACTACATTATAAAATTTCTATATTACTAACTTTCGTTTTTTTTACTTTTGGCCAGCTTCTTGCGTTTTCGCCCCACTGTGCCAGTGTTGGGCAAAATCAATTGAAATCAATTGCAATTGATCAATCAATTGAAAGTAATTGCTCTGAAAATCAATTGCAATTGATTTCAATTTGTAATTGACAATTAATTTCAATTGCAATTGAATTCAATCATAAAATTTGCAATTAAATTTTCGTCAATTGTTAATTGTTAATTGGTCACCAGGCAATTGAAACTTTTAATTGTTAATTGTCAATTGCAAAGGGTGCAATTGAAACATTCAATTGTTAATTGCAATTGACAATTGAAACTTGTAATTGTTAATTGGAATTGAAATCAGCAATTAAAACTGAAGATAAGAAGATATGTGTATATTGTATTGCCCACTTGTTACTGTTTTACATATTTCAAATAAGGTACTTATAAGAAATGCTGGATACCTACCATCCCTTTCCCCCCTGGGAAGAAAGCCGTGAAACTAAGTATTTTTTAAATATATTATGTTTATGGTTCTATCCCCCTCGAAAGAACTCTATATGCCCGTCATGCATACAATAGGAATGAGCACGAGCTTGTTCGAGCGAGTTTTCTTTAAAACTCGACTCGACTCGAAGCAGACATCTTTGAGCTCGACTCGAGATCTCGGCTCGAAAAATTTCCCCCAACTCGACTCGAATTCGGATCGAGTTTCCAGTCGAGTCGAGCCAATTCGAGCTAAATCCTTTGTGTAGTTCCAAGTACTACTATCTTCAAGTATCCTACATAGACAATATAATTAACAATGATACTACTACTACACTATTATAACTAATTTTTATTATAACACCGTGTACCTCTATAAACATGGAATATAGGCGGTTTGTATCGGAATACTAAAAATTAGTTAACTGTCGATCTCGGTAGTCAAGAAATCTTCAGGAGGCAAGGACATCGGTCACGAGGTTCTTGGTTTGAGTTCAGGAGGAGCAAGTATTCGGGCTCGAGCCAAAAATTGTTAGAAGTTATGGGACTCAAGCCAAACATGTTTAAAACTGCTCGACCCGGGTTTAGGATTGTCAACGACTCAAGCGGCTCGCTCACAGCTCATTCACTTATCGAGCCGAACCGAGAAGTGAGCCGAGCCAACAGCTTATCCAACCGAGCCAGCTCGAGCCGAACCGAACCGAGCTGATTGCTTACCCCAACCGAGCCGGTTCAAGCCATTGGCTCAGTTAAGCTAACTCGAACCCAGCATATGGACTCGTTTCAACGGAGCTGGTTCGATCCATTGGCTCCAATCGAGCCGAGTCGATAACTTGTCTTTACCGAGCCGGTTAAAGCCATTGGCTCAATTGAGCCCAGTCGATGGGTAATCCCAACCAAACCAGCTCAAGCTGTACGCTCAGTTGAACCGAGCCGAGCCAGTTTACATCACTATTCCGGTTGGGCTTCTACTTTGGCTAAAAAATTGGACCGTGCAGTTCTCAGCCTTGATGGTAAGAACTACAAAAAATGATATGAAATCTTTAGTTTTACGTCCCACGATTATGCCGGTTAGGCTAAAGGAGACGGTGATGATTGGAAATGAATGAAATGAAGAAAGTGGGAGGAAACGGGAGAACCCCGAGAAAATCCACGAGCACGGTGTTTGTCCACCACAAAGTCCAAACTGCGCGAGCTGGGATCGAACCAGGGACCTCAAGCACCGGAGATGAACGCTCTACCACTGACCCACCGCGCCCCCTGGTAAGAACTACAGTATATACTTATATTGGTGCTCACGGCGTCATTAACTTGTTCCACCACCAACGAATTTCGAGGTACTTTGTTTTGCATCTTTTGTGCGTGTTTTGTGTCGCCTTGTGCGCCTATTCCCACATTTTGTGCATCACCTGAAGTGGGTCAAAATGGGCCTACAAATATGGCGGAACAAATTATTGCTCTTCCGCCACCAATGAATTTCGAGGTCGTTTCCTTCACATCATTTTGTGCCGTTTTGTGCGTCTACTTCCGTTTTGTGCGTCATGGGAAGTGGGTCAAAATGGGCTTCCAAGATGGGACGAAAATGACCAAGAGTTCCGCTACTATCGAATTTCGAGGTCGTTAATTTCACACCGCCTACCCTTTTGTGCGCCTATTTCGACGTTTTGTGCGTCACTGGAAGATGGTCAAAATGGGCCTCGAAGGTGGGACGAAAATGACCAAGTTCTCCGCCACTAAAGAATTTCGAGGTCCTTCATTTTGCATCGACTACTGAATTTTCGTGCTGTTTCGTGCCCCCATTTCCACGTTTCGTGCGTCACCAGAAGTGGGTCAAAATAGGCTTCCAAGATGGGACGAAAATGACCCACTGTTCCGCCACTATCGAATTTTGAGGTCGTTAATTTCACATCGCGAACCCTTTTGTGCGCGTATTTCGACGTTTTGTGCGTCACTGGAAGACGGTCAAAATGGGCCTCGAATGTGGGACGAAAATGACCCACTGCTCCGCCACTACCAAATTTGGTGGTCCTTCCTTTCGCATCGACTAGTGAATGTTTCGTGCCGTTTCGTGCCCTTATTTGGACGTTTTGCGCGTCACCAGAAGTGTGTCAAAATGGGCCTCTAAAGTGTGACCAAAATGACCCATTGTTCCGACACTATCGAATTTCTAGGTCGTTTCTTTTGCATCGTTTAGTGCCTATTTTTTAAAAAGTTTTATGTACCTACTTCCTCGTCTTGTGCGTCAGTGAGTTAAACAGGCCTTTAAAGTGGGAGTTAAATGGCTCACTGTTCCGCCACTATCGAATTTCGGGGTCTGTTCTTTCGCATCGTTTAGTGCCTGTTTTGTACGTTTTGTTCGTCACCAGAAGTGTGTCAAGATGAGCCTCCAAGGTGTGACGAAAATGACCCACTGTTCCGACACTATCGAATTTCTAGATCGTTACTTTCGCATCGTTTAGTGCCTTTTTTTAAAAAATAAAAATTTCTGCGCCTATTTCTCGTCCTGTGCATCACCCGAGGTGAGTTAAACGGGGCTTTAAAGTGGGAGTTAAATGGCTCACTGTTCCGCCACTATCGAATTTCGGGGTTGGTTCTTTCGCATCGTTTAGTGTGTATTTTGTACCGTTCTGTTCGTCTACTTCCACGTTTTGAGCATCACCAGAAATGCGTCAAAATGGTCCATCAATGTGTGAGGAAATAGAGCCATTGTTCCGCCACTGTCGAATTTGGAGGTCGTTTCTTTCGCATCGTATAATGCCTGCTTTGTACTGTTTCGTGCTCCTATTTCCACTTTAGTGCGACAACGAAAATGGGTCAAAATGGCCTACAAGTATAGCGGAATAACTTAATGCTGTTCCGTCACCATCGAATGTCGAGGTCGTTTTCTTCACATTTTTTATGCATGATTCGTGTCGCTTTGTGCATCAGTGGGAGAGGGTCAAAATGGACCTTGAAAGTGGAATGTATATGTCTCTTTCTGCCATATTTGTAGGTCGTCTTTGACCCACTTTCGTTGGCCTACAAAACGTGAAAATATGCGCAGAAACGGTAAAAACATGCACTAAACAATGCGAAAAAGCGACCTTGAAATTCGATACTGGTGGGAGAGTGGATGATTTTTCTTCCCACATTGAATGCCCATTTCGACCCACTACCATTGATTCACAAAACGTGGAAATAGGCTTACAAAACGGTAGAAAACACGCACAAGATGATGTGAAGGAAACGACCTCGAAATCGTTCCTGACGGAACAGCATTAACTTGTTCCACCATATTTGTAGGATAACATTGACCCATTTCCGGTGACACAGAAAACATGGAAATAGGCGCACAAAACGACACAAAAAATTTCCATGTAATTAAGCTAAATTTCCATTTAAGTTTATAAGCTTAATTATATGGAAAATTTTATACATTTTTCCTTTACGTTGGTCTACTTTACGTTGATTTGGGACTTTTAAATTTTATTCAGTTTTCCACTGAAAAGTATCTATAATTCAACAAGGAAATAATTATTAATCATAATTATTATCTATATAATTGAATTCATTGTAATTTGTTCCATAACAAACACTTTACCATTTCGTACTAGCTGTTATGCCCGTTCTTCGCGTGGATCTGATAAAATATCAATGTAAACGAACTGAACAACGGGAGAACAATTAAGAAACATTTCTAAAATTGGATATATTTTGTGTGAATATATATCCAACAACGTGCATGTGTTTTCATTGGGAAGGCCGATGGCGGCTCTAATTTTGAAAAGAAAAACAATGCCTCTGGCCCACAGCCGATGGGGGCTGTATTTGAAAGTCAACGAATGTGGAAGTATCACCATTCATCTCAGCGACAGCGAAAACTATGGATTTGACATTAATATTGGTCACTTTCCATTATTTTTACATGTCTCGCAATTCCCCACCCCCGGTGACTCCCGGCCCGCATTCAATGGTGGCTAAATTTAAAAATCATCGCTAATGAAAGTATCACCATTGATCTCAGCCACCGCTAAAACTACGGATTTGACATCGGTCATTGTGGATTATTTTTACATATCTCGTGATCCCCTTTATAATGCCCCCCCTTTCTTAGCTGATGGGGGCTAAATATGAAAGTAAACGCGGTCTTGAGTTTCACCATTGAGCTCAGCTATCCCGAAAACTATGTATTTGACATTAACATCGGTCATTTTCGATTATTTTTACATGTCTCGGAATTCCCCCCTCTGGTGACCCAAGGCCCGCATACAACGGTGGATGAATTTGAAAGTCATCGCTAATGGTAGTGTCGCCATTGATATCAGTAACCGCGAAAACTATGGATTTGACACTAATATCGGTCATTTTGAATTACTTTTACGTTTCGGTATCCCCCCCCCCCCGTTGACCCATGGCCCGCAGCCGAATAGGGTGAATTGGAAGTTAATGGGATCGGAGTTCCACCATTGATCTCAGCGACCGCGAAAACTATGAAATCGACACTGATATCGTTCTACTTTTACATGTCACGTTAAACACCCCCCTGAGACCCCCTGGTTCGAATTTTGTTGAAAACGCTTTGCCTTGGTGTGGGACCTAGACCAAGGTATCTTTGACCAAAATTTGGTAACTCTCGGTCAAATTTTCTGGTCCCGAGGCCGGTCCCGGTAAACGTCCTCTGGAGACCCCCTAGTAAGGAATAAAAAAAAAAGTGTCTTCGTCTTGGTCTGGGGCCTAGACCAAGCTACCCGTGACCAAATTTTGAAAAGTTTCGGTCCACTCGTCTCGTCCACAGGTCGCACAAAGATAGACAGACAGACACACGAACAAACTCTATTTTACTTATATTAGAAAGGTCAGATCCGCCGTTATTGTATTAGTGCGGTGCTTGAGCGATTGATCGTAGAAATTCAAACTCCGATGAGTGATAATTTCATGGGCTTGTTTTATTACAAGTTTAAACTCTTTAGTCAGTAGAGAGGAGGGCGTGAATCATGGGTCAGAGTTGATGACAATGGGTTTTGGTGGGTCTGTGGGTCACAGTGGGTAAGAGTGGTTTATGGTGGGTGGTGGGTCAGAGTGGGTCACGGTGGGTCGTGGGTCACGACGGGTGGTGAGTCAATTTGTCGTGGCTAAAGTTCTCATTGCCCCACGCCCTCTCTGAACTACAGTGTTGAAAATTAATCAGTGAAAATCAATTGCAATTGATCAATCAATTGAAAGTAATTGCTGTGGAAATCAATTGCAATTGAATCAATTGCCAATTAATTTCAATTGCAATTGAATTACAGAATTCAATTGCAATTACTTTCCACTGCAATTACTTTCAATCAATTGATCAATTGCAATTGATTCTCCTTTTACAATGGCCAACTGCAATTAACAATTAACCATTACTTATTTCAATTGGAAATTGCAATTAACAATTAAATTTACAGATTAATTGTTAATTCAATTGAAATTTGCCCAACACTGCACTGTGCGTTAGTTCCATTGAAAAGTGGCCAACTTACAGAAAATAAGTATGACAGGGGTATTTTTAGAATAGATTTCTACTATTACTTGATTGTAAAATTTTTATAAAGAGTGGCACGACAACTACTTTTAAACTGCACTGATTAAACAGTCAAATAGTTTTTGTAGACACCTTTCGAAAAATAGCGAATCAGTTATTGATAACAAATTTTTGCATGGTGCTTCATTCTACACGTATTTCTTTTATACTTTTTGGCACATATGTAGGGGAGAGAGGGGTAGCCCCGGACAGTTCGATATAGCGTGAAAAACCTGTAGTAAATAGAAGCAGATGATGGCGCATTACTGGCAGCTGTTAGATAAAGTAATTTTCAGTGACTACATTTTAGGAGTCATAGGTATTAAATGAAGGCGTTTTTTCGCTGCGTTTGATGTAATATTAGGTAAAATATTCTACACTCTAAGTACTATTCCATTTGATACTTTTATTAAGTGACTTTTTAGGTATACACTTAGTAGGGAAGTCGCTTTTTGTCAACAACAAAAGAACTTTTGTTTGGTTAATTGCTTTATTACTGTGTACTTTTCATGTCTCTTGGGCCGTGCCGGCCTTGGGGAGGTTTCTGGGGCAGGTGGTTTTATTACCCTGTTTGTTAGGTCGTTAGACAGGTTCCTGGAAAAGGTTGAGTGTTAGGAGGGATGGAGTAGTTTCTAGAAAAAGGTTGAATGACTTGTATTGTATTCTCTTAATAAATTAGTCTGAGCAAATTGTATTTGCGATCCTATGAAAAATGTGAGTGTACTAAAGAAAAGCTCATTGTTAAATTTGATTGTGATCATATTTTTTCTTTCGTATTATTTAATTCGATCATTTGCATAGCAACTTATATTTTGATGGGCGTTTGCTGTGCAAACTCGTTAAATTTGATTGTGATCATATTAATTATTTGTTTTTCGTATTATTCATAATAATACTCCTTGTTATAAATTGGAGGAAATAAACTTTATTCATGCGGGACACATTGTGGATTCTCTGTCTGAAAGACGTCGTGTACGGAATATGTATACTCCAGTACGATACGCCATGCTGGTATATATACAGAGCGTGGTTTTCGTACGTCTTTCGCTGGTGAACTCAAGACATGAACTGAACTTTTCGCACGCTTTTTGGGAACTGGTTGGGCGAGAGTGAAAGATGGCGTTGTTGGGTAACAGGTGCATGTTAAAACATGAAGACAAATGCACAGGAAAACCGCTGCCGTGTGTCACAGAGTGCCGACAGAGTAATAAAAACAAGTTTGGCGCCGCGGTAGGTGAGCACAAGACATTGTCGGCGAAGAATACAAAGAAGATTGACGTTGTGGCAGGTAAACATGTTGAATTATGCCCCTATGCTAGTTGCTAATAGAAAAGAAGTTTGGCGCCACGTTAGGTGAACACAAGCCATTGTCGGCGGAGAATACAAAAATGATTGAGGTCGTGGCAGGTAAACATGTTGAATTATATCTGTATGCTAATTGGTAATAGAAAAGAAGTTTGGCGCCGCGTTAGGTGAACACAAGACGGTAAATACAAAGAAGATTAAGGTTGCGGTAGATAAACATCACAGAATACCGACAGAGTAATAAAAGCAAGTTTAATGGTATGGGAAATGAAAATAAAACATTGTCGCCGAAGAATACAATAGAAGTTTTGCACCACGTATGGTGGAACATGACGCGACACTGAACGGAAATACAAAAGAACTGTTGATCCTATTGAAACATGAAGCGGTACTGAACGCGAATAGAAGACTATCACATTGATATGATACCGAATGCAAATACAAAAGAAGTTATGCAGTATGAACTGTGTTGACCCATTTCTTTGTACGTAGATGACATCTGATTGATTAGTACAGGATATGAATAACATTATTGAGGGAATACCGTTGTAAGATGTGAATGATCGTGGCGCAATGTAAATAATATTGATGATGTTGTTTCAGAAAGAATGTTTGATCAAATAAATGATATATGAGAACATAAATGAAATGTAACTACATGTTTTCTCCATCCCATATACCAATGAAAAATTGTAGAGAATTGGGAAAGTAAATGTGAAAATATTTCAAATGATGTAAGGGGAGTGTTTTAAAGTGCCACGTGATATGACGTCGACATAAGTTTTCCTTATATATGGGGTATGATGAGAAGACTGGCATAGTATCATCATGGACTCCTCTGCCAGTTTAGTACAACGAGAAATTCAACTTTGCAACGAAGTAGACTGGGATTCTTCATTTGACTATGTTGAATCTCCCAACAAAAAGTTCAAATCGACTAGAGAATCTCCGGACTTGTTTATTGATGAAGAAACTTGCTATTTATCTCCGGCTTCCCCAGAGGAAGAAATTATTGATTTAAGAGAAGACCCTATACTAATTCCAACTTCGTCTGTTGGATCAAGAACACCTTGACCAGTGCCAGTAGCAGGAACACCGGAGCAAAAGTTTCAAGTTCCATCGATAAAGTGGACACTTGCTGAAGAAGAAGAAGAAAGACCAACATCTCCTGATTTATTTAATGAGGACGAGGAGGAAGAAATTTGTAAGTTATTCAGTGAGTGCAAACTCATTACGCCATCACCAAGTGTTTCACCGTTGGATTTTCCAACTTCATCCCAAAAGGCCCCACTGGATTTGCGTGTGCATACGAAACAGTGTCAGTGCAACTGTAGTAGTCACTTTGTAAGTGAAACATGTGTTAAAGACAGTATTTTAAAGTGGGAACAGAATACAGTTTTACTTTGCGTTGGATGTACCCTAAATTATTTCAATCAGTTTGGTCACAGGTGTCTTCTTGTGAATATATAAACTCGAAGCAGAAGCATGGTAAATTATGGCCAGCAAAAATGTGAGACAAAGTGTATGAAAATTATGTGAAATCGCGTTTTGCTAACAAAAGAAATGAACATTTATTTAATGAAAACTATGACAACTAATTAAAGAACCCAAATTATATTGAACTACTAGTGAACATTTTACTAGAAAAAGATAGAAACGCTGCAAAGTGATTTCTTTTTGTGTATATGTATATAATATTACCTGTACATTATTTTCTATAGTTGTGTGTGTGTGTGTGTTATTGTGTTTGTACATATATATATTATTTTCTATACTTATGTTTGCTTGTATATATCTTTATATCCAAATAAATATATACAAATTTCATTTCTTGATTTTTATTTAATAAAAACTTTCCTAAATAAAAAGGTATCATTGGTATTTTACAAGGTGACACTTATTTATGTATTTTATCGTTTACTTTTTGAAACTCGTTTAAAAATTGGTATTTGATGATTGTTTTATATTTTTTTTGATTTTTACTAATACTTTGAAGTATTAAAAGTTTGATGAGTATTTTACATTGAATTATTTACAAGTGCGATTTCCGAAACATAGTTTGCGATTTTCGAAACATAGTTCCTCAAAGTTTGTGTAACAACAAACATATCAATAAGAAGAGTTTATGTAACGAAAGATCCACATAAGTAAATAAGAGCGAATTTGTGCAACAATTATTTGATGGATTACACTCCACGAGTATTAAAAGCAATCAGAGTTTTTTCAAGAATTTTAATGGATTGTTCTGAGCTCCACAGAAACGTTTTAAATATATTCACAATCAAAAAAACAATTATCACTGACTTTGCAATGAGAAACGATTTTCTAAGTTTACACTTAAGTGTCCTTAACATTTTACATAGTAATTATTTAACACTACATAACTTTGTTGTTGTAAGAGTATTACTGTAAGTAATACGAAATAATAAAATAAGAACATTGTTCATCGAGTAAATTTTACAAGAGAATAAAATACTCAGAATAAAAAAAATTAACACCGACTTTGCAATGGCAAAGGAGAATATATATATAAAACAGAAACTGATCTGATAATGAATTTTTAAAAAACTGTAATATTGTGGTGTGATTTATATACTTACCTTACAAAATGCAACAAGTTTTCACATACATGTAATATAAAATGCAGAAACTGATTTTACAAACGCGAATCAACATGCAAAAAGTTTTTCACATACATGTGGTATAAATGTCGAAAAGTGTTTTGAAAAACAAAATACAGAAACGTAAACTTAAATACAAGTTGTCAAAATGAAAATGTAATTTTCAAAATTAAAAATGCAACTTTTAAAAACAAAATGCAACTTACGAAAATGAAAATGTTATTTTCAAAATTATAAATGCAAGTTGTGAAAACTAAATTCCACCTTGACAAAATGAAAATGTAACTTTCAAAATTAAAAATGTAACTTTCAAAATTAAAAATGCAAGTTGTCAAAATGAAAATGTAAATTTGAAAATTTAAAATGCATGTTTAAAAAAACAAAATGTAACTTTCAAAATTAAAAATTCTACTTTCAAAATTAAAAATGCAAGTTGTAAAAATGAAAATGTAATTTTCAAAAACAAAATAGAGAAACGTAAACTTAAATGCAAATTGATAAAATGAAAATGTAATTTTCAAAATTAAAAATTCAAGTTGTCAAAACGAAAATGTAATTTCAAAATTAAAAAATGCAACTTGTCAAAATGAAAATACAAGTTTAAAAAACAAAATGCAGAAGCGTAAACTAAAAATCTGAAAATTTTTCACATGCATGCAATATAAAATGCACAAACAAATTTTATTCACGCGGATCATGACATGCGAATTTTTTTCTTATAAAAATGCGAAAACTTTTTCATATGCACATGTTAAAGTTTTTAGTTGCAATATTTTAAGTACGATAATGTAAAACGCATTTACACATAAAAAAGTTTTAAAAACATACATCTAAGGAAATAATAAAAATGAAAACAATATACAGTGATAAAATTTTATTTACAAATTACAATAAGATATGCATTTTACATACAAATACATTTGTGACTTAATAATGTTAACATTCCTTGAAATATTTTTAATACAATCTATATTTATATTAGTAGATGTACAATTACATGTTGGCCAATTTATTGCTGAAAGTCTTTTATCACTAGTTTTTGTTAATTTATACACTTTGTTTTTATTATTTTGTAATTGATTAACAGAAGTTTTTATTTTCCGTTATTACTATTTCACAAATTAATATTGCATATTATATTGTAAATCTTTTTGTAACAATAACACTGTAATTAACTGAATATTGTCTTTGTTTAACAATATGTTATATAATGCGTATGTAAATGTTCAATCATGTTTCAATATCACAATGCATTATTGCAAATTCTTCATATAAGTCATGAAAAACTTGCACATTAACCATAGCACGCCATGCATTATAGCGTAACATATCATAGTCTAAAGTAATACTCATGTTCATCGAAATTAGTGCTATTTTCAAAACAACCGCAACACAAAAGTTTATGCTGTGGTTTCCAGCGTGCAATACGTAATAACGCACTGTTCATCTATAGAAAAAGAACAATGATATTCGCAATGGTCGTACACATTTAGGGAAAGACATTGGTACAGTATGGATCGTTGATACACATTTTTATCGTGTTCAAGATATGCTTCTCTTAAATCAGAATAATGATAATTATTAAATGTAATCTCCTGATATGTATAGTTAAATTTGTTTATAAGATGTGTAATAATGTTTACTTCTATATATTTCATATGAATCTTTAGATATTGTTTTAATATTTCTTCACGTGTTGATTTATTAATTAGGAAATTCCACACAATAATATTTAATTCTTCATCACTTTCACTTACACATTTATGCTGTTTCTTTCTCACTACGAATTGCACAACTTTCACAAAGTAATGGTTCAGAAAGTTTATATTTTTCTAGTAACTGTTTTACACAAACTTCACTTACTTCATTAGGAGTACAACCATACTTCACATCATTGAATATCAGAATGTCATTAGAAATTGTATTTGATCTACTACTACTACTTCCTCTTCAAAGAGTGTTTCATTTGGATATCTGAAATCTCGTCTACGCACAGCATCGTCTATGATAATTTCTTGTGTTGGATAAATAATTTTGTCTTTCAGCGTCTTCTTCAGGAATGTCAGGATCATTTGGAT